>NW_027315648.1:0-47500 GCF_039878825.1 Excalfactoria chinensis
TGTCAGAAATTGATATTTCGGGTGGAAATCTCCTTGTTTTGTAGAGGAAAGCAGGTATTCTGGAAGCAATGCTTGATAACTGAGCTAGAAAGCTTCATTTTGTTGAGAAAATGTCATCTTTTGGGATAAAAACCAGCACTTTGGAGAGGAAATGATGTTTTTAAGGTTGAGAAGCATTATTTTGGAAAGAAAATCCTACTTTTGCGAAGATAAAGAGTGATACTTAAGAAAGAACTTCTGATTTCTGGGGTCACTATTGATAGTCTTGTGAAAATTTTCCAAATTTTGACAGAGACTGATATTTAGGGTGGAAATGTCCTTAATTTGTAAAGGAAAAGAAGTATTCTGGCAACAGTGCGTCATATCATACTAAAAAGCAGCATTCTGTAGATAGAATGACCTCTTATAGGGATGAAAATCAGTATTTGGAGAAAAAATGCTATATTTAGGGAGGAATGGCATCATTTTGGAAAGAAAGCTATATTGATTGCAAGGATAAGGAGTGATACTTCAGAGAGAACTTCTTATTTCTGGCATAAGTATCGATAGTATTGTGAAAATTTTCTAAATGTTGACAGAAATGGATAATTCGGGTGGAAATGTCCATATTTTGTAGAGGAAAGCAGGAATTCTGGAAACAATGTGGCCTACTCCGATGGAAAGCATCATTTTCTAGAGAAAATGTCTTCTTTTGGGGATGAAATCCAGAATTTGGGGTGAAAATGCTGTCTTGAGTGATGAAAAGCATTATTTTGGAAAGAGAATAGTATTCTTGAAAAGATAAAGAATGATTCTTAAGAGAGAACTTCTAATCTCCGCGATAAGTATTGGTATTAATGTGAAAATGTTTTAATTTTAACAGAAACTGCCAATTAGTTTAGAAATGTCCTTAATTTCTAGAGTAAAACAGGTATTCCGGAAACAGTATGACATATTCTGATAGAAAACAAGATTTTATAGGGAAAGTGTCTTCATGAGGGGATGAAATCCAGTATTTTTGGGATGACATGCTATATCCAAGTATTAAAAATAATTCTTTTGTAAAAATAATAATATTTTTGCAAAGAGAAAGATCGATACTTATGAGAGAACTTCTTATTTCTGGGGTAAGTATCCATATTCGCGTGAAAATTTTCTAAATGTTGACAGAAATGGATATTTCGAGTGGAAATGTCCTTATTTTGTAGAGGAAAGCAGGAATTCTGGAAACAATGTGGCCTACTCCGATGGAAAGCATCATTTTCTAGAGAAAATGTCTTCTTTCAGGGATGAAAACCAGCATTTTTGGGAATAAAATGCTATTGTTAGGGTGAAAAGCATTATTTTGGAAAGAAAATCATACTTTTGCCAAGATAAAGAGTGATACTTAAGACAGACCTTGTAATTTGTGGGGAAGTTTTGATATTTCTGTGAAACTATTCTAAATGTTGACAGAAATGGAAATTTCGGGTGGGAATGTCCTGGTTTAGTAGAGGAAAACAGGAATTCTGGAAACAATGGGTCATATGATGCTAGAAAGCATCATTTTGTAGAGAAAATGTCTTCCTTTGGAGATGAAAGCCAGAAATTTGGGGAGAAAACGCTATATGCAGGCATTAAAAAGCATTATTTTGGAAAGATAATATTTTTGCCAAGATAAAGAATGATACTTAAGAGAGAACTTCTGATTTCTGGGATAAGTATCCATATTCGTGTGAAAATTTTCAAACTTTTGACGGAAATTGATATTTCGGGTGGAGATGTCTCTATTCTGTAGAGGAAAACAGGTATTCTGGATACAAAGTGCCATATTCTGCTAGAAAGCATCATTTTGTAGAGAAAACGTCTTCTTTCAGGGATGAAGACCAGCATTTTGGGGAATAAAATGCTGATTTGTGGGATGAAAAGCATTATTTTGGAAAGAAAATTCCATTTATTGCAATGATAAGGAGTGATAACCTTCTTATTTCTGGGATAAGTATTGTTATTCTGGTGAAAAATGGTCTAAATTTTGTCAGAAATTGATATTTCGGGTGGAAATGCCCTACTTTTGTACAGGCAAACAGGCATGGTGGAATTAATGCGTCATATTCTCCCAGAAAGCATCGTTTTGTAGAGGAAGTTATCTTCTATTGTGGTTAAAAACCAGAATTTTGGGGAGAAAATGCTATTTTTAGGGATGAAAAGCATTATTTTGGAAAGAAAATTCCATTTATTGCAAGGATAAGGAGTGATACTTAGGAGAGAACTTCTTATTTCTGGGATAAGTATTGTTATTCTGGTGAAAAATTGCCTAAATGTTGTCAGAAATTGATATTTCGGGTGGAAATCTCCTTGTTTTGTAGAGGAAAGCAGGTATTCTGGAAGCAATGCTTGATAAACTGAGCTAGAAAGCTTCATTTTGTAAAGAAAATGTCATCTTTTGGGATAAAAACCAGCACTTTGGGGAGGAAATGATGTTTTTAAGGTTGAGAAGCATTATTTTGGAAAGAAAATCCTACTTTTGCGAAGATAAAGAGTGATACGTAAGAAAGAACTTCTGATTTCTGGGGTCACTATTGATAGTCTTGTGAAAATTTTCCAAATTTTGACAGAGACTGATATTTAGGGTGGAAATGTCCTTAATTTGTAAAGGAAAAGAAGTATTCTGGCAACAGTGCGTCATATCATACTAAAAAGCAGCATTCTGTAGATAGAATGACCTCTTATAGGGATGAAAATCAGTATTTGGAGAAAAAATGCTATATTTAGGGAGGAATGGCATCATTTTGGAAAGAAAGCTATATTGATTGCAAGGATAAGGAGTGATACTTCAGAGAGAACTTCTTATTTCTGGCATAAGTATCGATAGTATTGTGAAAATTTTCTAAATGTTGACAGAAATGGATAATTCGGGTGGAAATGTCCATATTTTGTAGAGGAAAGCAGGAATTCTGGAAACAATGTGGCCTACTCCGATGGAAAGCATCATTTTCTAGAGAAAATGTCTTCTTTTGGGGATGAAATCCAGAATTTGGGGGTGAAAATGCTGTCTTGAGTGATGAAAAGCATTATTTTGGAAAGAGAATAGTATTCTTGAAAAGATAAAGAATGATTCTTAAGAGAGAACTTCTAATCTCCGCGATAAGTATTGGTATTAATGTGAAAATGTTTTAATTTTAACAGAAACTGCCAATTAGTTTAGAAATGTCCTTAATTTCTAGAGTAAAACAGGTATTCCGGAAACAGTATGACATATTCTGATAGAAAACAAGATTTTATAGGGAAAGTGTCTTCATGAGGGGATGAAATCCAGTATTTTTGGGATGACATGCTATATCCAAGTATTAAAAATAATTCTTTTGTAAAAATAATAATATTTTTGCAAAGAGAAAGATCGATACTTATGAGAGAACTTCTTATTTCTGGGGTAAGTATCCATATTCGCGTGAAAATTTTCTAAATGTTGACAGAAATGGATATTTCGAGTGGAAATGTCCTTATTTTGTAGAGGAAAGCAGGAATTCTGGAAACAATGTGGCCTACTCCGATGGAAAGCATCATTTTCTAGAGAAAATGTCTTCTTTCAGGGATGAAAACCAGCATTTTTGGGAATAAAATGCTATTGTTAGGGTGAAAAGCATTATTTTGGAAAGAAAATCATACTTTTGCCAAGATAAAGAGTGATACTTAAGACAGCCCTTGTAATTTGTGGGGAAGTTTTGATATTTCTGTGAAACTATTCTAAATGTTGACAGAAATGGAAATTTCGGGTGGGAATGTCCTGGTTTAGTAGAGGAAAACAGGAATTCTGGAAACAATGGGTCATATGATGCTAGAAAGCATCATTTTGTAGAGAAAATGTCTTCCTTTGGAGATGAAAGCCAGAAATTTGGGGAGAAAACGCTATATGCAGGCATTAAAAAGCATTATTTTGGAAAGATAATATTTTTGCCAAGATAAAGAATGATACTTAAGAGAGAACTTCTGATTTCTGGGATAAGTATCCATATTCGTGTGAAAATTTTCAAACTTTTGACGGAAATTGATATTTCGGGTGGAGATGTCTCTATTCTGTAGAGGAAAACAGGTATTCTGGATACAAAGTGCCATATTCTGCTAGAAAGCATCATTTTGTAGAGAAAACGTCTTCTTTCAGGGATGAAGACCAGCATTTTGGGGAATAAAATGCTGATTTGTGGGATGAAAAGCATTATTTTGGAAAGAAAATTCCATTTATTGCAATGATAAGGAGTGATAACCTTCTTATTTCTGGGATAAGTATTGTTATTCTGGTGAAAAATGGTCTAAATTTTGTCAGAAATTGATATTTCGGGTGGAAATGCCCTACTTTTGTACAGGCAAACAGGCATGGTGGAATTAATGCGTCATATTCTCCCAGAAAGCATCGTTTTGTAGAGGAAGTTATCTTCTATTGTGGTTAAAAACCAGAATTTTGGGGAGAAAATGCTATTTTTAGGGATGAAAAGCATTATTTTGGAAAGAAAATTCCATTTATTGCAAGGATAAGGAGTGATACTTAGGAGAGAACTTCTTATTTCTGGGATAAGTATTGTTATTCTGGTGAAAAATTGCCTAAATGTTGTCAGAAATTGATATTTCGGGTGGAAATCTCCTTGTTTTGTAGAGGAAAGCAGGTATTCTGGAAGCAATGCTTGATAACTGAGCTAGAAAGCTTCATTTTGTAAAGAAAATGTCATCTTTTGGGATAAAAACCAGCACTTTGGGGAGGAAATGATGTTTTTAAGGTTGAGAAGCATTATTTTGGAAAGAAAATCCTACTTTTGCGAAGATAAAGAGTGATACGTAAGAAAGAACTTCTGATTTCTGGGGTCACTATTGATAGTCTTGTGAAAATTTTCCAAATTTTGACAGAGACTGATATTTAGGGTGGAAATGTCCTTAATTTGTAAAGGAAAAGAAGTATTCTGGCAACAGTGCGTCATATCATACTAAAAAGCAGCATTCTGTAGATAGAATGACCTCTTATAGGGATGAAAATCAGTATTTGGAGAAAAAATGCTATATTTAGGGAGGAATGGCATCATTTTGGAAAGAAAGCTATATTGATTGCAAGGATAAGGAGTGATACTTCAGAGAGAACTTCTTATTTCTGGCATAAGTATCGATAGTATTGTGAAAATTTTCTAAATGTTGACAGAAATGGATAATTCGGGTGGAAATGTCCATATTTTGTAGAGGAAAGCAGGAATTCTGGAAACAATGTGGCCTACTCCGATGGAAAGCATCATTTTCTAGAGAAAATGTCTTCTTTTGGGGATGAAATCCAGAATTTGGGGGTGAAAATGCTGTCTTGAGTGATGAAAAGCATTATTTTGGAAAGAGAATAGTATTCTTGAAAAGATAAAGAATGATTCTTAAGAGAGAACTTCTAATCTCCGCGATAAGTATTGGTATTAATGTGAAAATGTTTTAATTTTAACAGAAACTGCCAATTAGTTTAGAAATGTCCTTAATTTCTAGAGTAAAACAGGTATTCCGGAAACAGTATGACATATTCTGATAGAAAACAAGATTTTATAGGGAAAGTGTCTTCATGAGGGGATGAAATCCAGTATTTTTGGGATGACATGCTATATCCAAGTATTAAAAATAATTCTTTTGTAAAAATAATAATATTTTTGCAAAGAGAAAGATCGATACTTATGAGAGAACTTCTTATTTCTGGGGTAAGTATCCATATTCGCGTGAAAATTTTCTAAATGTTGACAGAAATGGATATTTCGAGTGGAAATGTCCTTATTTTGTAGAGGAAAGCAGGAATTCTGGAAACAATGTGGCCTACTCCGATGGAAAGCATCATTTTCTAGAGAAAATGTCTTCTTTCAGGGATGAAAACCAGCATTTTTGGGAATAAAATGCTATTGTTAGGGTGAAAAGCATTATTTTGGAAAGAAAATCATACTTTTGCCAAGATAAAGAGTGATACTTAAGACAGCCCTTGTAATTTGTGGGGAAGTTTTGATATTTCTGTGAAACTATTCTAAATGTTGACAGAAATGGAAATTTCGGGTGGGAATGTCCTGGTTTAGTAGAGGAAAACAGGAATTCTGGAAACAATGGGTCATATGATGCTAGAAAGCATCATTTTGTAGAGAAAATGTCTTCCTTTGGAGATGAAAGCCAGAAATTTGGGGAGAAAACGCTATATGCAGGCATTAAAAAGCATTATTTTGGAAAGATAATATTTTTGCCAAGATAAAGAATGATACTTAAGAGAGAACTTCTGATTTCTGGGATAAGTATCCATATTCGTGTGAAAATTTTCAAACTTTTGACGGAAATTGATATTTCGGGTGGAGATGTCTCTATTCTGTAGAGGAAAACAGGTATTCTGGATACAAAGTGCCATATTCTGCTAGAAAGCATCATTTTGTAGAGAAAACGTCTTCTTTCAGGGATGAAGACCAGCATTTTGGGGAATAAAATGCTGATTTGTGGGATGAAAAGCATTATTTTGGAAAGAAAATTCCATTTATTGCAATGATAAGGAGTGATAACCTTCTTATTTCTGGGATAAGTATTGTTATTCTGGTGAAAAATGGTCTAAATTTTGTCAGAAATTGATATTTCGGTGGAAATGCCCTACTTTTGTACAGGCAAACAGGCATGGTGGAATTAATGCGTCATATTCTCCCAGAAAGCATCGTTTTGTAGAGGAAGTTATCTTCTATTGTGGTTAAAAACCAGAATTTTGGGGAGAAAATGCTATTTTTAGGGATGAAAAGCATTATTTTGGAAAGAAAATTCCATTTATTGCAAGGATAAGGAGTGATACTTAGGAGAGAACTTCTTATTTCTGGGATAAGTATTGTTATTCTGGTGAAAAATTGCCTAAATGTTGTCAGAAATTGATATTTCGGGTGGAAATCTCCTTGTTTTGTAGAGGAAAGCAGGTATTCTGGAAGCAATGCTTGATAACTGAGCTAGAAAGCTTCATTTTGTAGAGAAAATGTCATCTTTTGGGATAAAAACCAGCACTTTGGGGAGGAAATGATGTTTTTTAAGGTTGAGAAGCATTATTTTGGAAAGAAAATCCTACTTTTGCGAAGATAAAGAGTGATACGTAAGAAAGAACTTCTGATTTCTGGGGTCACTATTGATAGTCTTGTGAAAATTTTCCAAATTTTGACAGAGACTGATATTTAGGGTGGAAATGTCCTTAATTTGTAAAGGAAAAGAAGTATTCTGGCAACAGTGTGTCATACCATACTAAAAAGCAGCATTCTGTAGATAGAATGACCTCTTATAGGGATGAAAATCAGTATTTGGAGAAAAAATGCTATATTTAGGGAGGAATGGCATCATTTTGGAAAGAAAGCTATATTGATTGCAAGGATAAGGAGTGATACTTCAGAGAGAACTTCTTATTTCTGGCATAGGTATCGATAGTAGTGTGAAAATTTTCTAAATGTTGACAGAAATGGATATTTCGAGTGGGAATGTCCTGGTTTAGTAGAGGAAAACAGGAGTTCTGGAAACAATGTGGCCTACTCCGATGGAAAGCATCATTTTCTAGAGAAAATGTCTTCTTTCAGGGATGAGAACCAGCATTTTTGGGAATAAAATGCTATTGTTAGGGTGAAAAGCATTATTTTGGAAAGAAAATCATACTTTTGCCAAGATAAAGAGTGATACTTAAGACAGACCTTGTAATTTGTGGGGAAGTTTTGATATTTCTGTGAAACTATTCTAAATGTTGACAGAAATGGAAATTTCGGGTGGGAATGTCCTGGTTTAGTAGAGGAAAACAGGAATTCTGGAAACAATGTGGCCTACTCCGATGGAAAGCATCATTTTCTAGAGAAAATGTCTTCTTTCAGGGATGAAAACCAGCATTTTTGGGAATAAAATGCTATTGTTAGGGTGAAAAGCATTATTTTGGAAAGAAAATCATACTTTTGCCATGATAAAGAGTGATACTTAAGACAGACCTTGTAATTTGTGGGAAGTTTTGATATTTCTGTGAAACTATTCTAAATGTTGACAGAAATGGAAATTTCGGGTGGGAATGTCCTGGTTTAGTAGAGGAAAACAGGTATTCTGGATACAAAGTGCCATATTCTGCTAGAAAGCATCATTTTGTAGAGAAAACGTCTTCTTTCAGGGATGAAGACCAGCATTTTGGGGAATAAAATGCTGATTTGTGGGATGAAAAGCATTATTTTGGAAAGAAAATTCAATTTATTGCAATGATAAGGAGTGATAACCTTCTTATTTCTGGGATAAGTATTGTTATTCTGGTGAAAAATGGTCTAAATTTTGTCAGAAATTGATATTTCGGGTGGAAATGCCCTACTTTTGTACAGGCAAACAGGCATGGTGGAATTAATGCGTCATATTCTCCCAGAAAGCATCGTTTTGTAGAGGAAGTTATCTTCTATTGTGGTTAAAAACCAGAATTTTGGGGAGAAAATGCTATTTTTAGGGATGAAAAGCATTATTTTGGAAAGAAAATTCCATTTATTGCAAGGATAAGGAGTGATACTTAGGAGAGAACTTCTTATTTCTGGGATAAGTATTGTTATTCTGGTGAAAAATTGCCTAAATGTTGTCAGAAATTGATATTTCGGGTGGAAATCTCCTTGTTTTGTAGAGGAAAGCAGGTATTCTGGAAGCAATGCTTGATAACTGAGCTAGAAAGCTTCATTTTGTAGAGAAAATGTCATCTTTTGGGATAAAAACCAGCACTTTGGAGAGGAAATGATGTTTTTAAGGTTGAGAAGCATTATTTTGGAAAGAAAATCCAACTTTTGCGAAGATAAAGAGTGATACTTAAGAAAGAACTTCTGATTTCTGGGGTAACTATTGATAGTCTTGTGAAAATTTTCCAAATTTTGACAGAGACTGATATTTAGGGTGGAAATGTCCTTAATTTGTAAAGGAAAAGAAGTATTCTGGCAACAGTGCGTCATATCATACTAAAAAGCAGCATTCTGTAGATAGAATGACCTCTTATAGGGATGAAAATCAGTATTTGGAGAAAAAATGCTATATTTAGGGAGGAATGGCATCATTTTGGAAAGAAAGCTATATTGATTGCAAGGATAAGGAGTGATACTTCAGAGAGAACTTCTTATTTCTGGCATAAGTATCGATAGTATTGTGAAAATTTTCTAAATGTTGACAGAAATGGATAATTCGGGTGGAAATGTCCATATTTTGTAGAGGAAAGCAGGAATTCTGGAAACAATGTGGCCTACTCCGATGGAAAGCATCATTTTCTAGAGAAAATGTCTTCTTTTGGGGATGAAATCCAGAATTTGGGGGTGAAAATGCTGTCTTGAGTGATGAAAAGCATTATTTTGGAAAGAGAATAGTATTCTTGAAAAGATAAAGAATGATTCTTAAGAGAGAACTTCTAATCTCCGCGATAAGTATTGGTATTAATGTGAAAATGTTTTAATTTTAACAGAAACTGCCAATTAGTTTAGAAATGTCCTTAATTTCTAGAGTAAAACAGGTATTCCGGAAACAGTATGACATATTCTGATAGAAAACAAGATTTTATAGGGAAAGTGTCTTCATGAGGGGATGAAATCCAGTATTTTTGGGATGACATGCTATATCCAAGTATTAAAAATAATTCTTTTGTAAAAATAATAATATTTTTGCAAAGAGAAAGATCGATACTTATGAGAGAACTTCTTATTTCTGGGGTAAGTATCCATATTCGCGTGAAAATTTTCTAAATGTTGACAGAAATGGATATTTCGAGTGGAAATGTCCTTATTTTGTAGAGGAAAGCAGGAATTCTGGAAACAATGTGGCCTACTCCGATGGAAAGCATCATTTTGTAGAGAAAATGTCTTCTTTCAGGGATGAAAACCAGCATTTTTGGGAATAAAATGCTATTGTTAGGGTGAAAAGCATTATTTTGGAAAGAAAATCATACTTTTGCCAAGATAAAGAGTGATACTTAAGACAGACCTTGTAATTTGTGGGGAAGTTTTGATATTTCTGTGAAACTATTCTAAATGTTGACAGAAATGGAAATTTCGGGTGGGAATGTCCTGGTTTAGTAGAGGAAAACAGGAATTCTGGAAACAATGTGGCCTACTCCGATGGAAAGCATCATTTTGTAGAGAAAACGTCTTCTTTCAGGGATGAAAACCAGCATTTTTGGGAATAAAATGCTATTGTTAGGGTGAAAAGCATTATTTTGGAAAGAAAATCATACTTTTGCCAAGATAAAGAGTGATACTTAAGACAGACCTTGTAATTTGTGGGGAAGTTTTGATATTTCTGTGAAACTATTCTAAATGTTGACAGAAATGGAAATTTCGGGTGGGAATGTCCTGGTTTAGTAGAGGAAAACAGGAATTCTGGAAACAATGGGTCATATGATGCTAGAAAGCATCATTTTGTAGAGAAAATGTCTTCCTTTGGAGATGAAAGCCAGAAATTTGGGGAGAAAACGCTATATGCAGGCATTAAAAAGCATTATTTTGGAAAGATAATATTTTTGCCAAGATAAAGAATGATACTTAAGAGAGAACTTCTGATTTCTGGGATAAGTATCCATATTCGTGTGAAAATTTTCAAACTTTTGACGGAAATTGATATTTCGGGTGGAGATGTCTCTATTCTGTAGAGGAAAACAGGTATTCTGGATACAAAGTGCCATATTCTGCTAGAAAGCATCATTTTGTAGAGAAAACGTCTTCTTTCAGGGATGAAGACCAGCATTTTGGGGAATAAAATGCTGATTTGTGGGATGAAAAGCATTATTTTGGAAAGAAAATTCCATTTATTGCAATGATAAGGAGTGATAACCTTCTTATTTCTGGGATAAGTATTGTTATTCTGGTGAAAAATGGTCTAAATTTTGTCAGAAATTGATATTTCGGGTGGAAATGCCCTACTTTTGTACAGGCAAACAGGCATGGTGGAATTAATGCGTCATATTCTCCCAGAAAGCATCGTTTTGTAGAGGAAGTTATCTTCTATTGTGGTTAAAAACCAGAATTTTGGGGAGAAAATGCTATTTTTAGGGATGAAAAGCATTATTTTGGAAAGAAAATTCCATTTATTGCAAGGATAAGGAGTGATACTTAGGAGAGAACTTCTTATTTCTGGGATAAGTATTGTTATTCTGGTGAAAAATTGCCTAAATGTTGTCAGAAATTGATATTTCGGGTGGAAATCTCCTTGTTTTGTAGAGGAAAGCAGGTATTCTGGAAGCAATGCTTGATAACTGAGCTAGAAAGCTTCATTTTGTAGAGAAAATGTCATCTTTTGGGATAAAAACCAGCACTTTGGGGAGGAAATGATGTTTTTAAGGTTGAGAAGCATTATTTTGGAAAGAAAATCCTACTTTTGCGAAGATAAAGAGTGATACTTAAGAAAGAACTTCTGATTTCTGGGGTCACTATTGATAGTCTTGTGAAAATTTTCCAAATTTTGACAGAGACTGATATTTAGGGTGGAAATGTCCTTAATTTGTAAAGGAAAAGAAGTATTCTGGCAACAGTGCGTCATATCATACTAAAAAGCAGCATTCTGTAGATAGAATGACCTCTTATAGGGATGAAAATCAGTATTTGGAGAAAAAATGCTATATTTAGGGAGGAATGGCATCATTTTGGAAAGAAAGCTATATTGATTGCAAGGATAAGGAGTGATACTTCAGAGAGAACTTCTTATTTCTGGCATAAGTATCGATAGTATTGTGAAAATTTTCTAAATGTTGACAGAAATGGATAATTCGGGTGGAAATGTCCATATTTTGTAGAGGAAAGCAGGAATTCTGGAAACAATGTGGCCTACTCCGATGGAAAGCATCATTTTCTAGAGAAAATGTCTTCTTTTGGGGATGAAATCCAGAATTTGGGGGTGAAAATGCTGTCTTGAGTGATGAAAAGCATTATTTTGGAAAGAGAATAGTATTCTTGAAAAGATAAAGAATGATTCTTAAGAGAGAACTTCTAATCTCCGTGATAAGTATTGGTATTAATGTGAAAATGTTTTAATTTTAACAGAAACTGCCAATTAGTTTAGAAATGTCCTTAATTTCTAGAGTAAAACAGGTATTCCGGAAACAGTATGACATATTCTGATAGAAAACAAGATTTTATAGGGAAAGTGTCTTCATGAGGGGATGAAATCCAGTATTTTTGGGATGACATGCTATATCCAAGTATTAAAAATAATTCTTTTGTAAAAATAATAATATTTTTGCAAAGAGAAAGATCGATACTTATGAGAGAACTTCTTATTTCTGGGGTAAGTATCCATATTCGCGTGAAAATTTTCTAAATGTTGACAGAAATGGATATTTCGAGTGGAAATGTCCTTATTTTGTAGAGGAAAGCAGGAATTCTGGAAACAATGTGGCCTACTCCGATGGAAAGCATCATTTTCTAGAGAAAATGTCTTCTTTCAGGGATGAAAACCAGCATTTTTGGGAATAAAATGCTATTGTTAGGGTGAAAAGCATTATTTTGGAAAGAAAATCATACTTTTGCCAAGATAAAGAGTGATACTTAAGACAGACCTTGTAATTTGTGGGGAAGTTTTGATATTTCTGTGAAACTATTCTAAATGTTGACAGAAATGGAAATTTCGGGTGGGAATGTCCTGGTTTAGTAGAGGAAAACAGGAATTCTGGAAACAATGGGTCATATGATGCTAGAAAGCATCATTTTGTAGAGAAAATGTCTTCCTTTGGAGATGAAAGCCAGAAATTTGGGGAGAAAACGCTATATGCAGGCATTAAAAAGCATTATTTTGGAAAGATAATATTTTTGCCAAGATAAAGAATGATACTTAAGAGAGAACTTCTGATTTCTGGGATAAGTATCCATATTCGTGTGAAAATTTTCAAACTTTTGACGGAAATTGATATTTCGGGTGGAGATGTCTCTATTCTGTAGAGGAAAACAGGTATTCTGGATACAAAGTGCCATATTCTGCTAGAAAGCATCATTTTGTAGAGAAAACGTCTTCTTTCAGGGATGAAGACCAGCATTTTGGGGAATAAAATGCTGATTTGTGGGATGAAAAGCATTATTTTGGAAAGAAAATTCCATTTATTGCAATGATAAGGAGTGATAACCTTCTTATTTCTGGGATAAGTATTGTTATTCTGGTGAAAAATGGTCTAAATTTTGTCAGAAATTGATATTTCGGGTGGAAATGCCCTACTTTTGTACAGGCAAACAGGCATGGTGGAATTAATGCGTCATATTCTCCCAGAAAGTATCGTTTTGTAGAGGAAGTTATCTTCTATTGTGGTTAAAAACCAGAATTTTGGGGAGAAAATGCTATTTTTAGGGATGAAAAGCATTATTTTGGAAAGAAAATTCAATTTATTGCAAGGATAAGGAGTGATACTTAGGAGAGAACTTCTTATTTCTGGGATAAGTATTGTTATTCTGGTGAAAAATTGCCTAAATGTTGTCAGAAATTGATATTTTGGGTGGAAATCTCCTTGTTTTGTAGAGGAAAGCAGGTATTCTGGAAGCAATGCTTGATAACTGAGCTAGAAATCTTCATTTTGTAGAGAAAATGTCATCTTTTGGGATAAAAACCAGCACTTTGGGGAGGAAATGATGTTTTTAAGGTTGAGAAGCATTATTTTGGAAAGAAAATCCTACTTTTGCGAAGATAAAGAGTGATAGAGTGGGGTGAGTGGTCCCTTCCTTATTTTAAGGCTGTGTTTTTCTCTTTTTAGTGGATCCTGACCCCATTTCAGGGCTGGCAGCGGCAGGAGCAGCATCTGTACCTGATTGCTTCCTTGGGAGTGTGGGCTGTTTGTCTCTGGAATGAGGTGAGTGATTCCTTTATTTTGGGGCTGGGAGCTCTGTTTTTCTCAGGGGGTTGTGACTATATTTAAGGGGTGCCACCTGCAAGGGACACATATCTCCTTGCAGACTGTTTTCTGTGGGGTGAGCCCCGCTCCTCGGGAAGGGGTGAGTGATTCCTGCCTTATTGCAGGGCTGTGATCTGCCCCTGTTGGGGCTCATAGCTGCATTGGAAGGCTGGCAGCCATGAGGGCAGTATCTCTCCTTGGGGACTGCTTCCTTTGGAGTGTGGGGTGAGCTCTGGGCCTTGGATTGGGGTGAGGGGTTCTTTATGTCAGGGCTGTGCTGCCCTCATTTCTGGGGCAGCCTGACCACATTGCAGTGTCAGCAGCTGTAAGGGTGGTGTTTCTCCCTGGAGTTTGCCTCCTGTGGGCTGTGGGTGAGTGTTTGTCTTTGGGATGGGGTGAATGTTTTCTGCTTTGTTTCAGGGCTGTGAGCTCTGCCATTTTTAGGTATCCCGACCACTGCAGTGCCTGCTTGTGCAAAAGGTGCTGCCCTGCACATGTGGGTAGTGCCTTCATTGCTGTATTGTGTCCAACAGGTGCCAGCAGAGCCCTGAGAGATGTGCAGCTCCTGATGAGAACAGCGAGGAACAGAAACCTGCATTGCCTGGAATGGCCCTGAACCAGCTTTGCTGACCGGTAACTCTCAGCCCAGCAGATAAGAGCAGCACACACTGACTGTGTTGGATCTGTTCCATACTGAGACCCAAGATAATGTTCCAGAGCTCATTTCTGCACTTCAGTGCTTAATTCTTATTGCAGTGCCCTTCTTGCTGCCCCCAAATGCAGCCATTGCCTCTTGCCCCCCAAGTGCTGCCATCTCTCTCTGCCCCCCAAGTACAGCCTGTGTGTCGTGCCCCATAAGTGCCGCCATCACATTCTGCCCCCCAAGTTCGTTTCTGTTCCCCCATGGCTCCATTCAGTTCTTTATTGCTGCTGTTGCTCCTCCGTTGCAGTTCTCCGTTGTGTCCACAAGGCGGCGCTGTTGTAGCTCCCATTGCTGTTAATAGGGCTGCAATGCAAAGGGAGATTCAGACTGCTGCTATTAATGTCCTCTATGGTCACTATGGGGTTTAATGGGCGCTATGGGGTTTTATGGGATCATTTGGGGCCTTTATGGGGTCTCTATGGGGTTTAATGGGGCCTTTGGGGCCTTAGGGTGTCCGATGGGGTTTAATGTGGTCTTATGGGATCCCTATGGGGGTTTAATAAGGGCCTATGGGATGTTATGGGGTCCTTATGGGGCTTAATGGGATCTTCTGGGATATTTATGGGGCATGATGTGTGTGTGTGTGTGTGTCTGTGTGTGTGTCTGTGTGTGTGTCTGTGTGTGTGTCTGTGTGTGTGCGTCTGTGTGTGTGTCTGTGTGTGTGTGTCTGTGTGTGTGTGTCTGTGTGTGTGTGTCTGTGTGCATATACCCCATAAGACCTCACTGGCCCCCATAGAGACCCCATAGGCCCCATTTGAACCCCATAGGACCCCATAGAGACCCCATAAGACCCCATAGGCCTCCATTAAACCCCATAGAGACCTGATGTGAGATGTGTGTCTGTGTGTGTCTGTGTGTGTCTGTGTGTGTCTGTGTGTGTCTGTGTGTGTCTGTGTGTGTCTGTGTGTGTGTGTGTCTGTATAATGGCCCTATATCCCATAGCTGGATGACGTTTTGTCCCTATGCTGTTCCTGTTGTGTGTTGGTGCCTTTATGAGCCATCCCTGCCTTATACCCCATATCCATCCTGTTGTTCCTATTGCAGTGCTGATGCCTTTATTAACCATCCCTTATACCCCATATCCATCCTGTTGTTCCTATTGCAGTGCTGATGCCTTTATTAATCCTCCCTGCTTTCCATCCTCACATGCTGCACGTTGGATTCCTCCACTGAGTCCAGATTGTTGCCGCTCCGCATCCATGTGTGTCAGCTCAGCATCTGTGTGCACAATGAAACACCAGTCACCGATTGGCTGCAGGATCATCCCATGGGCTGCTGGACCCCACTGTGTGCTGTAGGATCATCCCATTGGGTGTAGGATCATCCCATGGGCTGCAGGACCCCATTGTGTGCTGTAGGATCATCCCATTGGGTGTAGGATCATCCCATGGGCTGCAGGACCCCATTGTGTGCTGTAGGATCATCCCATTGTGTGCTGTAGGATCATCCCATTGGCTGCTGGACCCCATTGTTTGCATTCTGCCACCAGGTGACCCGGCGATGTGAAGTTGTTCTCACTGTCTCATGACACCGTGGGAAATAACTTCAAGTTATGACTGGGGGCCTGAGGAAGAAGGCCAGGAGGTCCCAAGGGTCAGGCTGTGATCATTAGAATAGAAGTCTAAGAGGTCTCCCAGGGGCACAGGCGAATCCAAGGCTCTGCAAAACTAAGATCTCAACTAAGTGTGGGCAGCTTGGGGATAAATACCTTAGAAAATGGAATGGATTGGAGACCATCCAGCTTCTGCCTTGGGAGACTTAACACTTCCTAGGTTAAGCTAGCCTTGAATTGAACCAAAAGTAATAAAAAGTTCCTCAATCATCTGTTGTTCTGGGCTTTTCTGTTATGGTGTTTTCTAAGACTGCTTGTATTTCTTTTTGCTCTGTACGGAGATACTTGAGCCAGTGGTATGGGAATAAAAGCGACAGGATGGGTTTGGCAATTAAACACCTAAAAAGTTTCAATAAAGATCTACAAAAACGTGAGGATTCTCAGTAAAATATCTTTCATTCTGGAAAAGTCAAGGAAATCATGAAACCATAAGGAAGAAGAAAGAAGTTCTGTAACACACTGCGTGTGTGTACATCTGCGTGTGTGTACATCTGCGTGTGTGTACATCTGCGTGTGTGTACATCTGTGTATATCTGCGTGTGTGTGTATATCTCTGTGTGTGTATATCTCTGTGTGTGTATGTCATTGTGTGTGTATATCTGTGTGAATGTCTGTGTGTGTGTATCTGTGTGCATATATCTGTGCGTGTATCTGCGTGAGTGTGTATCTGCGTGAGTGTGTATCTGCGTGAGTATGTATCTGCGTGAGTATGTATCTGCGTGAGTATGTATCTGCGTGTGCTTATATCTGCGTGTGCTTATATCTGCGTGTGCTTATATCTGCGTGTGCTTATATCTGCATGTATATCTGTGTGTGTGTATATCTGTGCGTGTATATATCTGTGTTTCTATATATCTGTGTTTGTATATATCTGTGTATGTATCTGTGTGTGCATGTCTCTGTGTGTGTATCTGTGTGTGTATATCTGTGTTTGTATCTGTGTCTATATATCTCTGTGTGTATTTCTGTGTTTGAATATATCTGTGTGTGTATATCTGTGTTTGTATATCCGTGCCTGTATATATCTCTGTGTGTGTATAACTGTGTGTGTGTATATCTGTGTGTGTATATCTGTGTGTGTATATCTGTGTGTGTATATCTGTGTCTACATATATCTGTGAGTGTATATCTCTGTGTGTGTATATCTGTGGGTATATATCTGTGTCTGTATCTGTGTGTATATAACTGTGTGTTTATATCTGTGTTTGTATATATCTCTGTGTGTATCAGTGTGTGTATGTCTGTATGTGTATAAATCTGTGTGTGTATATCTGTGTCTGTATATATCTGTGTGTATGTATCTTTGTGTGTATATCTGTGTTAATATATATCAGTGTGTGCATGTCTGTGTGTGTATATATCTGTGTGTATATATCTGTCTGTATATATCTGTGTGTGTATATCTGTGTTTGTATATCTATGTTTGTATTTATCTCTGTGTGTATCTGTGTGTGTTTATCTGTGTGTCTGTATTTGTGTGTGTGTATATCTGTGTGTGTGCATATATCTGTGTGTGCATATATCTGTGTGTGTATCTGTGTTTGTATATCTGTGTTTGTATCAGTGTGTTTGTATCTGTGTGTGTATATCTGTGTGAGTATATTTGTGTTTATATCTGTGTGTGTATATAACAGTGTGTGTATATATCTGTGTATGTATTTCTGTGTGTGTGTATATCTGTGTGTGTGTGTATCTGTGTGTATGTCTGTGCGTATGTATATCTGTGTATGTATGTCTTTGGGTATATATCTGTGTGTGTGAATATCTGTGTTTCTGTCTGTGTGTGTATATCTGTGTTTGTATATATCTCTGTGTGTATCAGTGTGTGTATGTCTGTGTGTTTATATATGTGTGTCTATATATCTGTGTGTTTATCTGTGCCTGTATATTTTTGTGCCTGTATATATCTGTACCTGTATATATCTGTTTGTGTGTATATCTGTGTGTATATATCTGTGTGTGTGTATATCTGCGTGTGTATGTCTGTGTGTGTATATCTGTTTGTGTATATCTGTGTGTGTGTGTATATCTGTGTGTGCATATATATCTGTGTGTGTATATATCTGTTTGTGTGTATATCTCTTTGTGTATGTCTGTGTGTGATTATATCTGTGATTATATCTGTGTGTGTATATCTGTGTTTGTATCTGTGTGTATATATTTCTGTGTGTATATCTGTGTTTGTATATATCTCTGTGTGTATCAGTGTGTGTATGTCTGTGTGTTTATATATGTGTGTCTATATATCTGTGTGTTTATCTGTGCCTGTATATTTTTGTGCCTGTATATATCTGTACCTGTATATATCTGTTTGTGTGTATATCTGTGTGTATATATCTGTGTGTGTGTATATCTGCGTGTGTATGTCTGTGTGTGTATATCTGTTTGTGTATATCTGTGTGTGTGTGTATATCTGTGTGTGCATATATATCTGTGTGTGTATATATCTGTTTGTGTGTATATCTCTTTGTGTATGTCTGTGTGTGATTATATCTGTGATTATATCTGTGTGTGTATATCTGTGTTTGTATCTGTGTGTATATATTTCTGTGTGTATATATGTGTTTTTATATATCTGTGTGAGTGTATATCTTTGCGTGTATATCTTTGTGTGTATCTGTGTGTGTACATCTGTTTGTGTATGTCTGTGTGTATGTCTGTGTGTGTATGTCTGTGTGTGTATGTCTGTGTGTGTGTATATCTGTGTGTGTGTATATCTGTGTTTGTATCTGTGTGTATATATTTCTGTGTGTATATATGTGTTTGTATCTGTGTGTGTATATCTGTGTGAGTATATTTGAGGTTGTATCTGTGTGTGTATATATCCGAGTTTGTACATATCTGTGTGTATATATCTGTGTGTGTATATCTGTGTCTGTATATATCTTTGTGTGTATATCTGTGTGTGTATATCTTTTTATATATGTGTTTGTATATATCTCTGTGTGTATTAGTGTGTATGTCTGTGTGTGTATATATATCTCTGTGTGTATATATCTGTGTCTGTATATTTGTGCCTGTATATATCTGTCTGTATTTCTGTGTGTGTGTATATCTGTGTGTGTATATCCATGATTGTATATATCTCTGTGTGTATCTGTGTTTGTATATCTTTGTGTGTCTATATCTGTGTGAGTATATCTGTGTGAGTATATTTGAGGTTGTATCTGTGTGTGTGTATCTGTGTGTGTATCTGTGTGTGTCTATATCTGTGAGTGTATATATCTGTGTGTGTATATCTGATAAGGAAAATGGTAAAATCCTCAGCCAATATGCTACTCATTTATCCCCTGTACAGCCCCGAACCATGACCCATGTAGGGGTGTTAGACTTTGTGAAATCATAAACAGTAGAGTAAGACAAAAATAGTGCTGACATTGTTATTTAGTAGTTAATAAGTTGGTGATCATGAGACAGATGGAATGGACTGGTCTAGCTTGGATAGCTCGGATGAAAGAAGACCATGAGACAGGTGGAATGGACTGGTCAAGACCGGATAGCTTAGATGAAAGAAGAATAACACGCGAAGCATGAAAACCGGCGCGAACCAGATCCTAAGATGGGAAACAGCATCGAGAAGAAGAACTGATGATCTATTAATAATTAGTCTTAAGAATGGATAAATAAGTGATGTAATGTTTTTCTGATCATATAAATATAGGACCTTCGTATAGCTTGAATGTCATTCACTAGGAGTGACCTGAGCTCTGTATGTCTGTTGTACTGAGATTGTTAATAAAATCAACACTAGAGTACCCACGAGTTTGAGTCTCTCCCTGGTGTCCCTGTCCGCAACAATATCTGTGTCAGTATATATATGTGTGTGTGTATATAATTGTGTGTATAAATCTGTGTGTGTGTATATCTGTGTGTGTCTGTATCTCTGTGTGTATATCTCTCTGTGTGTGTATATCTGTGTGTATACCTGTGTGTGTATGTCTGTGTGTGTATATATCTGTATGTGTACATATCTGTGTGTGTATATCTGTGTTTGTATCTGTGTGTATATATCTGTGTCTATATATATCTGTGTGTATATATCTTTGTGTGTATATCTGTGTGTGTATGTCTGTGTGTGTATATATCTGTCTGTATATATCTGTGTGTGTGTATATCTGTGTTAGTATATATCTCTGTGTGTATTAGTGTGTGTAAGTCTGTGTATGTATATATCTGTGTGTGTATATATCTGTCTGTAAATATCTGTGTGTGTGTATATCTGTGTTTGTATATCAATGTTTGTATTTATCTCTGTGTGTATATTTCTGTGTCTATATCTGTGTGTGTGTATTTATGTGTGTGTGTATATCTGCATGTGTATATATCTGTGTGTCTATGTCTATGTGTGTGTATATCTGTGTGTGTATATCTCTGTGTGTATATCTGTGTTTGTATCTGTGTCTATATACCTCTGCGTGTATTTCTGTGTTTGAATATATCTTTGTGTGTATCACTGTGTGTGTATGTCTTTGTGTGTATATATCTGTGTCTGTATATATCTGTGTGTGTAAATATCTGTATGTGTATATATCTGTATGTGTACATATCTGTGTGTGTATATCTGTGTTTGTATCTGTGTGTTTGTATCGGTGTGTTTGTATCTGTGTGTGTATATCTGTGTGAGTATATTTGTGTTTATATCTGTGTGTGTATATAACAGTGTGTGTATATATCCGTGTATGTATTTCTGTGTGTGTGTATATCTGTGTGTGTGTGTATCTGTGTGTGTATATCTATGTGTATATATATCTGTGTGTGTATATCTGTGTGTGTATATATCTGTGTGTGTATATCTGTGTGTGTATATATCTGTGTGCGTATATATCTGTGTGCGTATATATCTGTGTTTGTATATCTGTGTGTGTATATCTGTTTGTAAATATCTGTGTGTGTATATCTGTGTGTGTATATCTGTGTGTGTATATATCTGTGTGTGTATATCTGTGTGCATATATATCTGTGTGCGTATATATCAGTGTGCGTATATCTGTGTGCGTATATAACTGTGTGTGTATATCTGTGTGTGTTTATCTCTGTGTGTGTATATCTGTGTGTGTATATATCTGTGTGTGTATATATCTGTGTGTGTATATCTGTGTGTGTGTATCTGTGTGTGTGTATCTGTGTGTGTATATATCTGTGTGTGTATATATCTGTGTGTGCATATCTCTGTGTGTATGTATCTGTGTGTGTATATCTGTGTGTGTATATCTGTGTGTGTATATATCTGTGTGTGTATATGTGTGTGTTTATATATCTGTTTTTATATATCTGTGTGTGTATATCTGTGTGTGTGTATATCTGTGTGTGTGTATATCTGTGTCTGTATATCTGTTTGTGTATATCTGTGAGTGTATATCTGTGTGTGTATATCTGTGTGAGTATATCTGTGTGTGTATATCTGTGTGTGTATATATCTGTTTTTGTATATCTATGTGTGTGTACATCTGTGTGTATATATCTGTGTCTGTATATCTGTGTGTGTATATATCTGTGTGTGTATATCTCAGTCTATATATCTGTGTGTGTATGTCTGTGTGTATATATCTGTGTGTGTGTATATCTGTGTGTATATATATCTGTGTGTGTATGTCTGTGTGTATATATCTGTGTGTGTGTATATCTGTGTGTGTATATATCTGTGTGTGTATGCCTGTGTATGTCTGTGTGTGTGTATATCTGTGTGTGTGTATATCTGTGTGTGTATATCTGTTTGTATCTATCTGTGTGTGTATATGTCTGTGTGTGTATATCTGTGTGTGTATATAAATGTGTGTATATATCTATGTGTGTATATCTGTGTGTGTATATCTGTGTGTGTATATCTGTGTGTGTATGTCTGTGTGTGTGTATGTCTGTGTGTATATCTGTGCGTGTGTATATCTGTGTGTGTGTATATCTGTGCGTGTGTATATCTGTGCGTGTGTATATCTCTGTGCGTGTATATCTCTGTGCGTGTGTATCTCTGTGTGTGTGTATATCTGTGTGTTTATATCTGTGTGTATCTTTGTGTATATCTGTGCGTGTATATATCTGCGTGTATATATCTGTCTGTGTGTATATCTGTGCGTGTATAGTTGTGTGTATATATCTGTGTGTGTATCTGTGTGTGTGTATAGTAATACACCCCTCACACCGCATACTCATCCTGTTGTTCCTATTGCAGTGCTGATGCCTTTATTAATCCGCCCTGCACGTTGGATTCCTCCACTGATTCCAGATTGTCGCCGCTCCGCATCCATGTGTGTCAGTTCAGCATCTGTGTGCACAATGAAACACCAGTCACCGATTGGCTGCAGCATCATCTTATTGCCTGCAGGACCCCATTGTGTGCGGTAGGATCATCCCGTGCCTGCAGGACCCCATTGTGTGCGGTAGGATCATCTATCTCCATCATCATCACCTCCATCATAATAATAATGGCCTATTGCTAATTAATAATGCTCCGTCAAATACTAATTCCGCTTTAGAGCTAGTAAAGTTCCAGTGCTAATAATAAGACTCCATTGCCAATAAATAAGACTCCATTGCTAATTAGTATCCATTGCCAATAAATTAAACTCCATTGCTAATAAGTAAGAGTCTATTTCCAATAAATAAGAATCCACTGCTAATTAGACTCCTTAGCTAATTACTATGACACCATTACCAATAAATAAGACTCCACTGCCAATAAATAAGACTCCATTGCAAAGGAAGACTATATTGCTAATAAATAAGACTCCATTGCTAATAACTAAGACTGCATTGCTAATAACTAAGACTGCATTGACAATAATTAAGATTCACTTCCTAATAAATAAGTCTCCATTGGTAATAATGAGATTCCATGGTGAATAAGTAAGGCTCCACTGCCAATTAATGAATATCCATTGCCAAGAAATTGAACTCCATTGCCAATAAATAGAACTCCAAGGCCAATAAATAAGACTCCATTGCTAATTAATAAGACTCCATTGCCAACAATTTAGACTCGTTTGACAACAATTAAGACTCCATTCCTTATTAGACTCCGCTGCCAATAAATAAGACTGCATTGCTTATAATTAAGACTCCATTGCTGATAAATAAGAATTCATTGCTAATATGTAAGTCTGCATTGCAAATAAATAAGATTCCATTCCTAATAAATAAGACTCGTTTGCTAATACATAAGACTCCATTGTTAATAATTAAGACTCATTTGCTAATAAATTAAGAGGCTATTGCCAATAAATAAGACTCCACTGCTAATAAATAAGACTCCACTGCTAATAAATAAGACTCCACTGCTAATAAATAAGACTCCATTGCTAAGTAGAAAGACTCCATAGCTAATAAAGAAAACTCCATTGCCAATAAATAGACTTTATTGCCAAGAAATAAGACTCCATTGCCAATAATAATACTATATTGCCAATGAAAAAGACTACATTGTGAATAATTAAGACACCATTCCCAATAATTAAGACCCTATTACCAATTAATAAGACTCCATTGGCAATAAATAAGACTCCTTTGGTAATATATAAGACTCGATTGCTAATTAGACTCCATTGCTAATAAATAAGAATCCATTGCATATAAATAAGTCTCCATTGCCAATGAATAAGACTCCATTGCTAATAAAGAAGTATCCATTGCCTATAAATGAGACTCAATTACCAGTAAATAAGAGTCCATTGTTAATAAATAAGATTCCATTGCCAATTATTAAGACTATATTGCTAATAAATAATACTCCATTGCTAATTATACTCCTTTGTTACTAAGATTCCATTGCTAATTAATAAAGCTGCGTAGCTAATAATAAGACTCCACTGCCCATAAATATAACTCCATATTCAATAAATAAGACTCCATATCCAGTAAATAAGACAACATTTCTAATAAATAAGACTCCATAGCTCATAAATAAGACTCCTTTGCTAATTAGAATCCATTGCCAATAAATAACACTTCACTGCTAATAAATAAGACTCCACTGCCAATGTCTGAGACTCCATTGCTAATACGTAAGACTCCATTGCCAATAAATAAGACTCCATTGCCAATAAATAAGACTCCATAGCCAATAAATAAGACTCCATAGCCAATAATTAAGACTCCATAGCCAATAAATAAGACTCCATTGCCAATAAATAAGACTCCATTGCCAATAAATAAGACTCCATTGCCAATAAAAAAGACTCCATAGCCAATAAAAAAGTCTGCATTGCTAATAATAAGGCTCCATTGCTAATTAGACTCCGTGGCCAATAAATAAGACCTCATTGCTAATAATTAAGACCCCATTGCCAATAAATGAAACTCCACTGCCAATATTAAAGACTCCATTGCTAATTAGACTCTACTGTCAATAAATAAGACTCCATTGCCAATAATGATACTATATTGCCAATTAATAAGACTCCATTGCTAATAAATAACACTCCATTCCTAATAATTAAGACACCATTGCCAATAATTAAGACTCCATTGCCAATTAATCGGACCCCATTGATAATACATAAGACTCCATTTCTAATAAATAAGACTCCACTGCCAATAAATAAGACTCTACTGCCAGTAACTAAGACTCCATTGACAATAAATAAAAGTCTGTTGCTAATTAATAAGACTCCATTGCTAATAAATGAAACACCATTGCTTATAACTAAGACTCCATTGCCAATAAGTAAGACTCCATTGCCAATAAATAAGACTCCATTGCTAATTAGACTCCACTGCCAATTAATAAGACTCAATTGCTAATTTGCCTGCATTGGTAATAAATAAGACTCCTTTGCAAATAAAAAAGAATCTATTGCCATTAAATAAGACTCCTTTGCCAATAAATAGGACTCCATGGCTAATAAATAAGACTCCATTGCCAATAAATAAGACTCCATTGCTAATTAGACTCCATTGCTAATAATGCAGACTCCATTGCCAATCAATCAGCCTCCATCCATGTTACTCACTCAGTGCCTGCTTGTGTTCCCAGCCCTATTCCTGCAGGTAACAGCATTGTTCACAGTGTGGTACCTGCAGATGTGGGCAGCGCCTTCATTGCCGTGTCGTGTCCAACAGGTGCCAGCAGAGCCCCGAGAGATGCGCGGCTCCCGATGAGAACAGCGAGGAACAGAAACCTGCATTGCCTGGAACGCCTCGGAACTCAACTTTGCTGAGCGGGAATTGCCTGCCCTGCAGGTAAGAGCAGCACACACTGACTGTGTTGGATCTGTTCCTTAGTGGGACTTGAGCTCATGAGCCAGAGCTCATTGCTGCACTGCAGTGCTGAATGCTGAGTGCAGTGCCCTTCTTGCTGCCCCCAATGGCAGCCATTGCCTTCTGCCCCCCAACTACAGCCTATGCATTGTGCCCCCCAAGTACAGCCTAAGGATTGCACCCCCTAAGTGCCGCCTTCCTCCTCTGCTGCCCAAGTCCAGCCATCCTCTTCTGCCCCCCATGTACAGCCTATGCAATGCGCCCCCTAAGTGCCACCATCCTCTTCTGCTGTCCAAGTCCAGCCATCCTCTTCTGCCCCCCAAGTACAGCCTAAGCGTTGAGACCCCTAAGTGCAGCCATCCTCTTCTGCCCCGCAAGTACAGCCTAAGCGTCGCACCTCTAAAAGCCGCCATCCTCTTCTGCCCCCCAAGTACAGCCTATGCGTTGAGACCCCTCAGTGCTGCCATTCTCTTCTGCCCCCCAAGTACAGCCTATGCATAGCGCCCCCCAAGTACAGCCTATGCATCGCGCCCCCCTATTACAGCCTATGCATCGCGCCCCCCAATTACAGCCTATGCATCGAGCCCCCCAATTACAGCCTATACGTCGCGCCCCCTAATTGCTGCCACCCTCTTCTTCCCCCCAAGTACAGCCTAAGCGTTGAGACCCCTAATTGCTGCCATCCTGTTCTTCCCCCCAAGTACAGCCTAAGCGTCGCGCCCCCCAAGTGCCACCATCCTCTTTTGCCCCCCAATTACAGCCTATGCGTTGAGACCCCTAAGTGCTGCCATTCTCTTCTGCCCCCCAAGTACAGCCTATGCATCGTGCCCCCCAAGTACAGCCTATGCATTGCGCCCCCCAAGTACAGCCTATGCTTTGAGACCCCTAAGTGCTGCCATTCTCTTCTGCCCCCCAATTACAGCCTATGCATTGCGCCCCCCAAGTACAGCCTATGCATCGAGCCCCCCAAGTACAGCCTATGCATCGCGCCCCCTAATTGCTGCCATCCTCTTCTTCCCCCCAAGTACAGCCTAAGCGTTGAGACCCCTAAGTGCTGCCATCCTCTTCTGCACCCCAAGTACAGCCTATGCGTCGCACCTCCAAATGCTGCCATCTTTTTCTGCCCCCCATGTACAGCCTATGCATTGCGCCCCCCAAGTGCCACCATCCTCTTCTGCCCCCCAAGTACAGCCTAAGTGTTGAGACCCCTAAGTGCAGCCATCCTCTTCTGCCCAACAAGTACAGCCTAAGCGTCGCACCTCTAAAAGCCGCCATCCTCTTCTGCCCCCCAAGTACAGCCTAAGCGTCGCACCTCTAAAAGCCGCCATCCTCTTCTGCCCCCTAAGTACAGCCTAAGCTTCGCACCTCTAAAAGCCACCATCCTCTTCTGCCCCCCAAGTACAGCCTATGCGTTGAGACCCCTCAGTGCTGCCATTCTCTTCTGCCCCCCAAGTACAGCCTATGCATAGCGCCCCCCAAGTACAGCCTATGCATCGCGCCCCCCAATTACAGCCTATGCATCGCGCCCCCCTATTACAGCCTATGCATCGAGCCCCCCAACTACAGCCTATACGCCGCGCCCCCTAATTGCTGCCACCCTCTTCTTCCCCCCAAGTACAGCCTAAGCGTTGAGACCCCTAATTGCTGCCATCCTGTTCTTCCCCCCAAGTACAGCCTAAGCGTCGCGCCCCCCAAGTGCCACCATCCTCTTTTGCCCCCCAATTACAGCCTATGCGTTGAGACCCCTAAGTGCTGCCATTCTCTTCTGCCCCCCAAGTACAGCCTATGCATTGCGCCCCCCAAGTACAGCCTAAGCATTGCGCCCCCCAAGTACAGCCTATATGTTGCGCCCCATAAGTGCCGCCATCACATTCTGCCCCCAGGTCCATCCATCATATTCTGCCCCCCAAGTTCGTTTCTGTTCCCCCGTGGTTCCATTCAGTTCTTTATTGCTGCTGTTGCTCCTCCATTGCAGTTCTGCGTTGTGTCCCCCAGGTTGTTGCTCCCATTGCTGTTAATAGGGCTGCAAAGCAAAGGGAGATTCAGATTGCTGCTGTGAATGTCCTATATGATACCTATAAGGTTTAATGGGGCTTACGGAGTCTTATGGAATCCTATGGGGCCTATGTGGGGTATCTATGGAGTCTAATGTGGGCGTATGGGGTCTTATGATATCATTTGGGGCTTCTATGGGCTCTCTATGGGGTTTAATGGGGCCCTATAGGGTCTTAGGGGATCCTATGGGGCGTATATTAGGTCTCTATGGTGCTTAATGAGGACCTATGGGGTCTAACGGGGTCATATGGGGCATCTATGGGCTTTAATGAGGACCTCTGGGGTCTAAGGGGGTCCTATGGGGTTTATTGGGGATCCGTATGGGGGGTACATAGAGACTATGGGAATTGATGGGGTCCGTAAGGGGTGTAATGGGGAGTTATGGGGTATTAATGGGGTTTGATGTGTGTATATGTGTGTGTGTATATATATATATCCCTTATACCCCATATCCATCCTGTTGTTCCTATTGCAGTGCTGATGCCTTTATTAATCCTCCCTGCTTTCCATCCTCACATGCTGCACGTTGGATTCCTCCACTGAGTCCAGATTGTCGCCGCTCCGCATCCATGTGTGTCAGCTCAGCATCTGTGTGCACAATGAAACACCAGTCACCGATTGGCTGCAGGATCATCTTATTGCCTGCAGGACCCCATTGTGTGCGGTAGGATCATCTATCTCCATCATCATCACCTCCATCATAATAATAATGGCCAATTGCTAATTAATAATGCTCCGTCAAATACTAATTCCGCTTTAGAGCTAGTAAAGCTCCAGTGTTAATAATAAGACTCCATTGCCAATAAATAAGAGTCCATTCCCAATAAATAAGACTCCATTGCTAATTAGTATCCATTGCCAATAAATTAAACTCCATTGCTAATAAGTAAGAGTCTATTTCCAATAAATAAGAATCCACTGCTAATTAGACTCCTTAGGTAATTACTATGACTCCATTGCCAATAAATAAGACTCCACTGCCAATAAATAAGACTCCATTGCAAAGGAAGACTATATTGCTAATAAATAAGACTCCATTGCTAATAAATAAGACTCCATTGACAATAAATAAGATTCAATTCCTAATCAATAAATCTCCATTGGTAATAATGAGATTCCATTGTGAATAAGTAAGGCTCCACTGCCAATTAATGAGTCTCCATTGCCAAGAAATTGAACTCCATTGCCAATAAATAGAACTCCAAGGCCAATAAATAAGACTCCATTGCTAATTAATAAGACTCCATTGCCAACAATTTAGACTCGTTTGACAACAATTAAGACTCCATTCCTTATTAGACTCCGCTGCCAATAAATAAGACTGCATTGCTTATAATTAAGACTCCATTTCTGATAAATAAGAGTTCATTGCTAATATGTAAGTCTGCATTGCAAATAAATAAGATTCCATTCCTAAAAAATAAGACTCGTTTGCTAATAAATTAAGACCCTATTGCCAATAATTAAGACTCCATAGCCAATAATTAAGACTCCATTGCCAATAAATAAGACTCCATAGCCAATAAATAAGACTCCATAGCCAATATAAAAGTCTACATTGCTAATAATAAGGCTCCATTGCTAATTAGACTCCGTTGCGAATAAATAAGACCTCATTGCTAATAATTAAGACCCCATTGCCAATAAATAAGACTCCATTGCCAATAAATGAAACTCCACTGCCATAATAAAGACTCCATTGCTAATTAGACTCTACTGTCAATAAATAAGACTCCATTGCCAATAATAATACTACATTGCCAATTAATAAAACTCCATTGCTAATAAATAACACTCCATTCCTAATAATTAAGACACCATTGCCAATAATTTAGACTCCATTGCCAATTAATCGGACCCCATTGATAATACATAAGACTCCATTTCTAATAAATAAGACTCCACTGCCAATAAGTAAGACTCTACTGCCAGTAACTAAGACTGCATTGACAATAAATAAGACTCCATTGCCAATAAATAAGACACCATTGCCAATAATTAAGACTCCATTGCTAATTAGTATCCATTGCCAATAACTTAAACTCCATTGCTAATAAGTAAGAGTCTATTTCCAATAAATAAGAATCCACTCCTAATTAGACTCCTTAGGTAATTACTATGACTCCATTGCCAATAAATAAGACTCCACTGCCAATAAATAAGACTCCATTGCAAAGGAAGACTATATTGCTAATAAATAAGACTCTAATTCTAATAAATAAGACTCCATTGCTAATAACTAAGACTGCATTGACAATAATTAAGATTCACTTCCTAATAAATAAGTCTCCATTGGTAATAATGAGATTCCATGGTGAATAAGTAAGGATCCACTGTCAATTAATGAATCTCTATTGCCAAGAAAGTGAACTCCATTGCCAATAAATAGAACTCCAAGGCCAATAAATAAGACTCCATTGCTAATTAATAAGACTCCATTGCCAACAATTTAGACTCCATTGCCAACAATTAAGACTCCATTCCTTATTAGACTCCACTGCCAATAAATAAGACTGCATTGCTTATAATTAAGACTCCGTTGCTGATAAATAAGAGTTCATTGCTAATATGTAAGTCTGCATTGCAAATAAATAAGATTCCATTCCTAATAAATAAGACTCGTTTGCTAATAAATAAGATTCCATTGCTAATAAAGAAGTATCCATTGCCTATAAATGAGACTCAATTACCAGTAAATAAGAGTCCATTGTTAATAAATAAGATTCCATTGCCAATAAATAAGAATCTATTGCCATTAAATAAGACTCCTTTGCCAATAAATAAGACTCCATGGCTAATAAATAAGACTCCATTGCCAATAAATAAGACTCCATTGCTAATTAGATTCCATTGCTAATAATGCAGACTCCATTGCCAATCAATCAGCCTCCATCCATGTTACTCACTCAGTGCCTGCTTGTGTTCCCAGCCCTATTCCTGCAGGTAACAGCATTGTTCACAGTGTGGTACCTGCAGATGTGGGCAGCGCCTTCATTGCCGTGTCGTGTCCAACAGGTGCCAGCAGAGCCCCGAGAGATGCGTGGATCCCGATGAGAACAGCGAGGAACAGAAACCTGCATTGCCTGGAACGCCTCGGAACTCAACTTTGCTGAGCGGGATTTCCTGCCCTGCAGGTAAGAGCAGCAAACACTGACTGTGTTGGATCTGTTCCTTAGTGGGACTTGAGCTCATGAGCCAGAGCTCATTGCTGCACTGCAGTGCTGAATGCTGAGTGCAGTGCCCTTCTTGCTGCCCCCAATGGCAGCCATTGCCTTCTGCCCCCCAACTACAGCCTATGCATTGTGCCCCCCAAGTACAGCCTAAGGATTGCACCCCCTAACTGCCGCCTTCCTCTTCTGCTGCCCAAGTCCAGCCATCCTCTTCTACCCCCAAGTACAGCCTATGCATCGCGCCCCCCAATTACAGCCTATGCATCGAGCCCCCCAGTTACAGCCTATGCATCGCGCCCCGCAATTACAGCCTATGCATCGAGCCCCCCAAGTACAGCCTATATGTCGCGCCCCCTAATTGCTGCCATCCTCTTCTTCCCCCAAAGTACAGCCTAAGCGCTGAGACCCCTAATTGCTGCCATCCTGTTCTTCCCCCCAAGTACAGCCTAAGCGTTGCGCCCCCCAAGTGCCACCATCCTCTTCTGCCCCCCAAGTACAGTCTATGCGTTGAGACCCCTAAGTGCTGCCATTCTCTTCTGCCCCCCAAGTACAGCCTATGCATCGAGCCCCCCCAAGTACAGCCTATGCATCGCGCCCCCTAATTGCTGCCATCCTCTTCTTCCCCCCAATTACAGCCTATGCATTGCGCCCCCCAAGTACAGCCTATGCATCGAGCCCCCCAAGTACAGCCTATGCATCGCGCCCCCTAATTGCTGCCATCCTCTTCTTCCCCCCAAGTACAGCCTAAGCGTTGAGACCCCTAAGTGCTGCCATCCTCTTCTGCCCCCCAAGTACAGCCTATGCGTCGCACCGCCAAATGCTGCCATCTTTTTCTGCCCCCCATGTACAGCCTATGCATTGCGCCCCCCAAGTGCCACCATCCTCTTCTGCCCCCCAAGTACAGCCTAAGCGCTGAGACCCCTAAGTGCAGCCATCCTCTTCTGCCCCCCAAGTACAGCCTAAGCGTCGCACCTCTAAAAGCCGCCATCCTCTTCTGCCCCCCAAGTACAGCCTAAGCTTCGCACCTCTAAAAGCCGCCATCCTCTTCTGCCCCCCAAGTACAGCCTATGCATAGCGCCCCCCAAGTACAGCCTATGCATCGCGCCCCCCCAATTACAGCCTATGCATCGCGCCCCGCAATTACAGCCTATGCATCGAGCCCCCCAATTACAGCCTATACATCGCGCCCCCTAATTGCTGCCATCCTCTTCTTCCCCCCAAGTACAGCCTAAGCGTTGAGACCCCTAATTGCTGCCATCCTGTTCTTCCCCCCAAGTACAGCCTAAGCGTCGCGCCCCCCAAGTGCCACCATCCTCTTTTGCCCCCCAATTACAGCCTATGCGTTGAGACCCCTAAGTGCTGCCATTCTCTTCTGCCCCCCAAGTACAGCCTATGCATCGTGCCCCCCAAGTACAGCCTATGCATTGCGCCCCCCAAGTACAGCCTAAGCATCGCGCCCTGCAATTACAGCCTATGCATCACACCCCCCAAGTACAGCCTAAGCATCGCGCCCCCTAATTGCTGCCATCCTATTCTGCCCCCCAAGTACAGCCTATGCGTTGAGACCCCTAATTGCTGCCATCCTCTTCTTCCCTCCAAGTACAGCCTAAGCGTTGAGACCCCTAAGTGCTGCCATCCTCTTCTGCCCCCCAAGTACAGCATATGCATTGAGACCCCTAAGTGCTGCCATTCTCTTCTGCCCCCCAAGTACAGCCTATGCATTGCGCCCCCCAAGTACAGCCTAAGCATCGCACCCCCCAAGTACAGCCTATATGTTGCGCCCCATAAGTGCCGCCATCACATTCTGCCCCCAGGTCCATCCATCATATTCTGCCCCCCAAGTTCGTTTCTGTTCCCCCGTGGTTCCATTCAGTTCTTTATTGCTGCTGTTGCTCCTCCATTGCAGTTCTGCGTTGTTTCCCCCAGGTTGTTGCTCCCATTGCTGTTAATAGGGCTGCAAAGCAAAGGGAGATTCAGATTGCTGCTGTGAATGTCCTATATGATACCTATAAGGTTTAATGGGGCTTACGGAGTCTTATGGAATCCTATGGGGCCTATGTGGGGTATCTATGGGGTCTAATGTGGGCGTATGGGGTCTTATGATATCATTTGGGGCTTCTATGGGCTCTCTATGGGGTTTAATGGGGCCCTATAGGGTCTTAGGGGATCCTATGGGGCGTATATTAGGTCTCTATGGTGCTTAATGAGGACCTATGGGGTCTAACGGGGTCATATGGGGCATCTATGGGCTTTAATGAGGACCTCTGGGGTCTAAGGGGGTCCTATGGGGTTTATTGGGGATCCGTATGGGGGGTACATAGAGACTATGGGAATTGATGGGGTCCATAAGGGGTGTAATGGGGAGTTATGGGGTATTAATGGGGTTTGATGTGTGTATATGTGTGTGTGTATATATATATATCCCTTATACCCCATATCCATCCTGTTGTTCCTATTGCAGTGCTGATGCCTTTATTAATCCTCCCTGCTTTCCATCCTCACATGCTGCACGTTGGATTCCTCCACTGAGTCCAGATTGTCGCCGCTCCGCATCCATGTGTGTCAGTTCAGCATCTGTGTGCACAATGAAACACCAGTCACCGATTGGCTGCAGGATCATCTTATTGCCTGCAGGACCCCATTGTGTGCGGTAGGATCATCTATCTCCATCATCATCACCTCCATCATAATAATAATGGCCAATTGCTAATTAATAATGCTCCGTCAAATACTAATTCCGCTTTAGAGCTAGTAAAGCTCCAGTGTTAATAATAAGACTCCATTGCCAATAAATAAGAGTCCATTCCCAATAAATAAGACTCCATTGCTAATTAGTATCCATTGCCAATAAATTAAACTCCATTGCTAATAAGTAAGAGTCTATTTCCAATAAATAAGAATCCACTGCTAATTAGACTCCTTAGGTAATTACTATGACTCCATTGCCAATAAATAAGACTCCACTGCCAATAAATAAGACTCCATTGCAAAGGAAGACTATATTGCTAATAAATAAGACTCCATTGCTAATAAATAAGACTCCATTGACAATAAATAAGATTCAATTCCTAATCAATAAATCTCCATTGGTAATAATGAGATTCCATTGTGAATAAGTAAGGCTCCACTGCCAATTAATGAGTCTCCATTGCCAATAAATAGAACTCCAAGGCCAATAAATAAGAATCCATTGCTAATTAATAAGACTCCATTGCCAACAATTAAGACTCCATTGCCAATAATAATACTATATTGCCAGTGAAAATGACTCCATTGTGAATAATTAAGACACCATTCCCAATAATTAAGACCCTATGACCAATAAATAAGACTCCATTGCTAATTAAAAAAATACCATTGCTAATATCGAAGACTCCATTGCGAATAAATAACAATCCATTGCTAAAAAGACTCCATTCCTAATAATTAAGACACCATTGCCAATAAATAAGACTCCATGGCTAATAAATAAGACTCCATGGCTAATAAATAAGACTCCATTGCTAATCAGACTCCATTGCTAATCAATCAGCCTCCATCCATGTTACTCACTCAGTGCCTGCTTGTGTTCCCAGCCCTATTCCTGCAGGTAACAGCATTGTTCACAGTGTGGTACCTGCAGATGTGGGCAGCGCCTTCATTGCCGTGTCGTGTCCAACAGGTGCCAGCAGAGCCCCGAGAGATGCGCGGCTCCCGATGAGAACAGCGAGGAACAGAAACCTGCATTGCCTGGAACGCCTCGGAACTCAACTTTGCTGAGCGGGAATTGCCTGCCCTGCAGGTAAGAGCAGCACACACTGACTGTGTTGGATCTGTTCCTTAGTGGGACTTGAGCTCATGAGCCAGAGCTCATTGCTGCACTGCAGTGCTGAATGCTGAGTGCAGTGCCCTTCTTGCTGCCCCCAATGGCAGCCATTGCCTTCTGCCCCCAACTACAGCCTATGCATTGTGCCCCCCAAGTACAGCCTAAGGATTGCACCCCCTAACTGCCGCCTTCCTCTTCTGCTGCCCAAGTCCAGCCATCCTCTTCTGGACCCCAAGTACAGCCTATGCGTTGAGACCCCTAAGTGCTGCCATCCTCTTCTGCCCCCCAAGTACAGCCTATGCATCACGCCCCCCAAGTACAGCCTATGCATTGCGCCCCCCTAGTACAGCCTATGCATCGAGCCCCCCAAGTACAGCCTATACGTTGCGCCCCCTAATTGCTGCCATCCTCTTCTTCCCCCCAAGTACAGCCTAAGTGTTGAAACCCCTAATTGCTGCCATCCTCTTCTGTCCCCCAACTACAGCCTATACGTTGTGCCCCATAGTTGCTGCCATCCTCTTCTTCCCCCCAAGTACAGCCTATGCGTTCAAACCCCATAAGTGCTGCCATCCTCTTCTGTCCCCCAAGTACAGCCTATGCGTTGAGACCCCTAATTGCTGCCATCCTCTTCTTCCCCCCAAGTACAGCCTAAGCATCGCGCCCCCCAAGTGCCACCATCTTTGTTTGCCCCCCAAGTACAGCCTATGTGTTTAGACCCCTACGTGCTGCCAGTCTCTTCTGCCCCCCAAGTACAGCCTATGCATTGCGCCCCCCAAGTACAGCCTAAGGATCGCGCCCTGTAATTGCTGCCATCCTCTTCTGCCCCCCAAGTACAGCCTATGCATCGAGCCCCCCAAGTACAGCCTATGTATCGCACCCCCCAAGTACAGCCTATGCATTGAGACCCCTAAGTGCAGCCATTCTCTTCTGCCCCCCAAGTACAGCCTATGCATTGCACCCCCCATGTACAGCCTATGCATCACACCCCCCAAGTACAGCCTATGCATCAAACCCCCCAAGTACAGCCTATGCATCAAACCCCCAAGTACAGCCTACGCGTCGCGCCCCCCAAGTACAACCATCTCTTCTTCCCCCCAAGTACAGCCTATGCGTTGAGACTTGTAATTGCTGCCATCCTCTTCTTCCCCCCAAGTACAGCCTATGCGTCGAGACCCCTAATTGCTGCCATCCTCTTCTTCCCTCCAAGTACAGCCTAAGCGTTGCACCCCCCAAGTGCCACCATCCTCTTTTGCCCCCCAAGTACAGCCTATGCGTTGAGACCCCTAAGTGCTGCCATTCTCTTCTGCCCCCCAAGTACAGCCTATGCATTGTGCCCCCCAAGTACAGCCTATGCATCGCGCCCCCCAAGTCCAGCCTATATGTTGTGCCCCATAAGTGCCGCTATCACATTCTGCCCCCATGTCCAGCCATCATATTCTGCCCCCCAAGTTCGTTTCTGTTCCCCCGTGGTTCCATTCAGTTCTTTATTGCTGCTGTTGCTCCTCCATTGCAGATCTGCGTTGTGTCCACCAGGTTGTTGCTCCCATTGCTGTTAATAGGGCTGCAAAGCAAAGGGAGATTCAGATTGCTGCTGTCAATGTCCTATATGGTCTCTATAAGGTTCAATGAGGCTTATGGAGTCTTATGGGTCTATGTGGGGTATCTATGGGGTCTAATGTGGGCATATGGGGTCTTATGATATCATTTGGGGCTTCTCTGGGCTCTCTATGGGGTTTAATGGGGCCCTATGGGGTCTTAGGGGATCCTATGGGGTTTATGAACATTCTTTCCGCATTCATTGCCATTCACTGTCCAATCATTTTCTGCGTGTCACTCTGTCACAGTTACCTGCTGCTCCTTGTCCAATCGTTCTTTGTGTTTCAGTCTGTACCCATTCCCTGCCCCTCACTGTCCAACCATTTTCCGTGTCTCATTCTCTCCCCATTCAGTGCCACTCATTGTCCAGTCGTTCTGTCTCATTCTCTCCCCGTTCATTCCACTCAGTGTCCAACCATTCTGCCTGTCCATCCCTGGGCACCCCTCACTGCCCAGCATTTTCTATCAGCGCTCTGCCCACAAATGTCGTAGCTCTCTGCCTCTCATTGTGTACTAATTAGCTGCCTCTTGTTGTAATGACTGTCTGCCTCTTATTCTGGCATCCCTGGTTGCTTCTCGTTGTGTTACCGTTCTTTCCTCTCCTTGTCCAACCATTCCTTGCCACCAGGTACAGTTCTTCTCCCTCACTCATTCTAGCAATTCTCTGCCTCGTTTCTCTTCTATTTTGCTGCCTCTCATTGTCATCATTCTCTGCCTCTGACCGTAATCATTCCCTTGTTCTAATTCTCTACTAACTCTGTACCCGATTCCCCCTCCATGAGCTCTCAGCATTGCCACACAGCGTCCCTTACAGCGTCAATCCAGCACGGCTCCTTGCTGTGTAACACCAATGATGCCTCCAGATCTACACACAGCTTCAGTGCCAAACATCAGCTCAGTGTCTTGTCCCAGTGACAGCTCCAACTTCCCATGCCTGCTATTTATCTACAGCATCAGCACAGCATTACGGCCCTATGGCGGCCCTATCAGCCTTACGGGTCACTTCAGGAACATCAGTCCTCCGGGTCAGTCCAGCAAAGTTCCCCCTTCAGTCCTTGCTGGCCTTCCAACACTAAGTCAACATCACTCCACCGTCTCACTCTCCCTCATTGCCCCACAGTGTCACTCACTCCCATCAACTCTCACATTGTCTCTGCCCCACATTCTCACCCCACACCATCAGTGCAGTCTCAGAGCAAGGCCTTACCTGCTGTAGTGCAGTAATAGAACAGGCAATGCAGCAGCACTGGCAGAGAAGCGCAGTCCAGGAGCACAGCACGGCAGGTAATGGTCACACACAGCAGCTACGAAGGCAGAACAGAGAAGAGGAGCTCCTCAATGTGGGCAGAGCTTCCGGCAGAAGGAGCTGCGACAAAAACATTCTCCCTTCCACTGGCAGCCCTTATATGAGGATTGAGAGGGGGCGGAGCCAGGGTCCACCCTGCAGCCAATCAGGTGCATTGCCTGCAGCTGTGCTCTGCTGCCATGTCTGCCCCCAATCATGGCTTCCTGCATGACTCAGCATTTCTATTGCAGCACCCCAACGTCCCCCCCGGCATCGCCCCCCGCATCACCCCCTGCATCACCCGCATGTCACCCCCCTGACGGAATCCACGTGCCGTCATTTCTCATCTACTGATGCACCCCCCTTTCTTTACAGGTAGATGTGATTGTTGGCTGGTTATGACTTTAGTATTGTCTATAGTATTGTCTAGTATTGTCTATAGTATTGTCTATACTATAGTATATGTTCTTTAGTATTGATTGCAGCTGTTACATAACAGCCTGATTGTTTTACCTGCTGGGGGGCGTGGGCAGCCAGTGAGCACAGGTGGGAGCAGTTCAGGGCTGGAAGCTGATTGGGCCCAGCCTGGCTCCACCCCCCTCCTTGAGCCACATTTAAGGGCTGTGCAGGGCAGGGGGCAGCATCAGCTCCTTGCGGTGCCTCCAAGAGAGCATTCCAATGAGTGTTTGCTCTTTCTTGCTGGATGCCGTATGGGCCTTGTCTCTGCTTGGAGAGCCTTTCCTTTGGGCTGTACAGTGAGTGTTGGGCTTTGCAGTGCGGTAAGAAATTCCTTCTTTATTACTGGGTTTTAGATTTCCACTTTTTGTGGTTCTTGGCTGCGTTTAAGGATGGGAAGAAGGAGCAGCATTTGTGTCTGGAATCCACTTCCTTTGGAGAGCTGGGTGAGCCATTTCCCATCCTTTCTTTATTTCAGGGCTTTGGGGGTGAAGGAAGCAGGGTGGAACAGGGGGCACAAGTTGGTCTGTCCCATCCTTGGAGCTGTTTAGGCTGCGTGTAGCCTGCTGTGGTGCTTGGTTATTTTAGTCATAGCAGGGGGGTTGGAAGGAGATGATAGTTAATGATCCTTCTCAGCGCAGGCCATCATATGATTCTATGATTATGTATTGCAGAGTATCTCCTACAGCTGTGATTGCTGTGGCCACACCGCTCGTCGCTGCAGTTGTCATCATCGTCATCATCTCCATCATCACCATCTTCATCATCTCCATCTGGATGTGGAGCCTTTGGCCGCCGTTGTCTGGACTTGGTTGTACAGCGAGTTGGTCATGCATCCTAAGTCCACCCATCCAGTTGGTGTCTTCCTCATTTGGAGCCGAGGATGCTGTGGGCTCCCACGTCAGAGGCCTTGCTGAGTTCCAGCTGGATGATATCAGCAGCTCTTTCTTCCCCTTCCATCCCTGCACCGACACCGTCACAGAAGGCCACCAGGTCGGTCAAGCAGGATTTGCCCTCGGTGAAGCCACGCCGGTTCTCCCACATCACATCCAGCTTCCACGTGCCCTGGCTCTCTTCTAGGAGGATCTGCTCAGTGGTCATTCCCAGCACAGCAGTGAGACTGGCGGGTCAGCAGTTCCCATCATCATCCCTTCTACGCTTCCTAAACAGGAGTGCGATGTTGGCCGTGTTTCTGCTCACCAGGACTGCACCTGACTGCCACCACTTCTCACACAGCACTGAGAGCAGCTCGGTGACTGCAACACTGAATTACCTCCTCACTCTGTGATGCGTCCTCATCAGGATCCACAGAGTCCTGGTTTTCAGGTCCTTAGGACATCTAAAGGTGGATGTCACTCACAGCGCGGGACAAGGAGGGAACCAGCAGGGCTGGCGTCGCTTCCTCCATCCCTCCCTCCCAAAGCAAAGGCGAGGGCTGTGTATAATGAGCAGCGATCAGAGAACACAGAGGTAAAAATGTGGTTGAGTACCTCAGCCTTCTACTTGTGTGTTCCCAGCCCTATTGCTGCAGGTAAGAAGCATTATGAACAAGTGTGGTACCTGCAGATCTGGGCAGTGCCTTCATTGCAGTATTGTGTCCAACAGGTGCCAGCAGAGCCCCGAGAGATGCGCAGCTCCCGATGAGAACAGCGAGGAACAGAAATCCGCATTGCCTGGAACCCCGCAGAACCAGCTTTGCTGAGGGGTAACTCTCAGCCCAGCAGGTAAGAGCAGCACACACTGACTGTGTTTTATCTGTTCTATATTGTGACTTAAGGTAGAGTTCCAGAGCTCCTTTCTGCACTTTTTGGGGTGCCCTACGGGCTGTCTGCTCTCGTCCTTCTGCATTCTGTTTGCCTTTGCACTCTGTCACTGCTCATGTATTTCCTGCAGTGTTCTCTTTGTTTTCAGTTTTGCTGTTCTTTTCAGCATTCTGTTAGGTTTGTTTTCTGTTTTGGTGTTCTCTCCTGTATTCTCTTGGGTCTTTCCTCCCATATCAGAGTCCCTTGCAGCTTTCTTTAGTGCCTTATATCCCATTCTTTTGTTCACTGCAGCCTTGGAGGCCATGCTCTCCATCTCAGTGGTTCTTGCAGTGCCCTTTTGGGCCTTGTGCTCTGTTTTAGTGTTCTTTGCAGTGCCCTTTTGGGCCTTGTGCTTTGTTTTAGTGTTCTTTGCAGTGCCCTTTTGGGCCTTGTCCCCACATTTATGCTTCTTGCAGTGCCCTTTTGGGCCTTGTCCCCACATTTATGCTTCTTGCAGTGCCCTTTTGGGCCTTGTCCCCACATTTATGCTTCTTGCAGTGCCCTTTTGGGCCTTGTGCTATGTTTTAGTGTTCTTTGCAGTGCTCTTTTGGGCCTTGTGCTTTGTTTTAGTGTTCTTTGCAGTGCCCTTTTGGGCCTTGTCCCCACATTTATGCTTCTTGCAGTGCCCTTTTGGGCCTTGACCTGTTTTACTGTTCCTTGCTGTGCCCTTTTGGGCTTTGCCTCCTATCTAGATGTTCCCTGCTGTGCCCTTTTGGGCCTTGCATTCCATCTTGATGTTCCCTGCAATGTTCTCTTGCACCGTGCCCCCCTGTTTAGTGTTCCTGCAGTGTTCTTTTGGTGTTTCCATTTGGCCTCCTGCGCTGCCTTCCCTTTGGCCTCTGTTCTTAGTGTTTCATACCACTCTCTCTTTGCCCTGACTTTCCCTTGTGCTTTCCCTTTGCTGTTCTCTTGTTTTTGCCCTTGTGTTACTGTTGGCTGCTTGCTTTGCTTTTCTTTTTTGGGGGCTTTCTGTGGGCGTTCTGCTTCCATTTGCCTTTGGCTCTCTGGGATTTGTTGGGAGGCGGCGTTCATGTTAATGTTGACCTGAAGCTGCACCTTAGTGGGAGCTCTAGTGATAATTGCATTTGTCTGCAGAGTATGTGTAAGTAGAACCCTTTGTTTTTGTTTAAGTAACCTTAATTCTAATCCTAGTGCAAAATACCACTTGTAAAGTAACTGCACTTTTAACCTTAGAAATAGCATTACTTCTATCCCTAATAGCATTAATTCTACTGCTCCCTTCCATCACAGTTAGTGTAATGTTCACAGTGTGGTACCTGCAGATGTGGGCAGCGCCTTCATTGCCGTGTCGTGTCCAACAGGTGCCAGCAGAGCCCCGAGAGATGCGCGGCTCCCGATGAGAACAGCGAGGAACAGAAACCTGCATTGCCCGGGACACCGCAGTACCAGCTTTGCTGAGCGGTAACTCTCAGTCCAGCAGGTAAGAGCAGCACACACTGACTGTGTTTTATCTGTTCCATATTGTGACTTAAGGTAGAGTTCCAGAGCTTATTTTTGCAGTTTTGGGTGTCTTATGGGCTGCGTGCTTTTCTCCTTTTGCCTTTTTCTTGCCTTTGCTCTTTGCTGTTGTTTTGGGTTTTGATGCAGTGTTTTCTTTGCTCTCACTTTTGCTGTTCTGTTCAGCATTCTATGGGCTTTATTGTTCATTTTGGTGCTCACCGCAGCATTTCCTCCAGCCTTTCATTCCATATTGGAGTTCCAAGTAATTTCCTCTGCTGCCTTGCCCTCCATCTTGATGATCTTTGCAATGTTCTCTTGGGCCATGCCTTGCGTTTCAATGTTCCCTTCAGTGCCCTTTTGGGCCTTGCCCCCCCACGTTAATGTTCCTCGCAGCACCCTTTTGGGCCTTACCATCCATCTTGATGTTCCCTGCGCTGTTCTCTTGGACCTCACCTTCCATGTCAGCGTTCATTGCAGCATTGTCTTGGGCCTTGCCCTCCATCTTGATGTTCCCTGCAGCGTTCTTTTGGACTTTGCCATCCATCTCGATGTTCCCTGCAGCGCCCTTTTGGGCCTCGCCCTTTGTTTTGCAGTTTTCTGCAGCATTCATTAGGGCTTTGCCCTCTGTTTTAGCGTTCCCTTTGTTCTTGTCTTGGCCTCCTACGCTGCCTTTCCTTTGGACTTTGTTTTTTCTATGACCTACCACAGTCTCTTTGCCCTTGCTTTTGCTTTGGCTTTCTCTTGCCTTTTCTCTTGTTTTTGCCTTACTGTTGGCTGCTTGCTCTGTTTTGCTTTTTTGGGGTTTTTTTGTCTGCTTCTTGCTTGAATTTGCCTTTGTCTCTCTGGGATTTCCTGGCTTATGGCATTCAAGTTAATTTTTATCCGTTTCCCTATTTTAATGGGGGCTCTAGTGGTAATTATAGTAACCTGTAGCGTTTCTGTAAATATAATTGTTAACGCAATATTAAAGATGTCTGTTAAGCTAAATGTAGCCATAAAAATTGATGCCTTGTGTTGTATGTGAATGTTACTTTCATTGTAATCATAGCGTGGAATGAAATTGTTAAACTTAGTGCAAATTTAAACATATAAATAGCATTAATTGTTTCCCTAATGGTGTTCATTGTTTCCCTAATTAGAGCCCCGAGAGATGCGCGGCTCCCAATGAGAACAGCGAGGAACAGAAACCCGCATCGTCCGGAACACCGCAGAACCAGCTTTGCAGACCGGTAACTATCAGCGCAGCAGGTAAGGGCAGCACACACTGCCTGTTTTTTATCTGTTCCATATTGCGACTTAAGGTAGAGTTTCAGAGCTTATTTCTGCACTTCGGGGTGTTTTACGGTCTGTCTGTTTTTGTCGTGCTGTGTTGTTTTTGTGTTTGATCTGTGCTGTTTCCCAGCTGTTTCTTGCAGTGTTGTCCTCGCTCTCCATTTTGCCATTGCCCACATCATTCTCTTGTGCCTTGCCTTTCATTTTGGCATCGTTTGCATTGTTTTCTCGCGTTCTATTTCAGCGTTCGCGGCATCATTCTGTCGGGCTTTGCCCTGCATTTTGGCGTTTCCGTGTCGTGCTCTTTGCCTCGCCTCCATTTTAGCGTTCTCTTCATCATTCTTTTGGGCCTCGCCCTCCATTATGGCGTTCCTTGCATCATTCTGTAGGGCCTTGCCATGCCTTTTGGCATTCATTAAGTCGTTCTCTTGGGCTTCGCCCTCCTTTTCAGCGTTCGCCGCATCATTTTGTAGGGCCTTGTTCTGCGTTTTGGCATTTTTTGCATTGTTCTCTTTGGTGCAGGCCTCCATTTTGGAGTTGCCTGCATCATTCTGTAGGGTCTTGTCCTTCATTTTGGCATTTGCTGCCTCGTTCTCTCATCCTTTTAGCTCCTTTTTGGAGTTCTATTCAGCTTTTTTGGGCTTTGCCCTCTACGTTACCCTTCCTTGCTTTGTTCTGTTTGGTCTCTCGGTGTTGCCTGCAGCCTCGTCTCAGGTCTGATCTGTGCGTCAGCTTCCCCTTGGGTTTTGTGCACGCCTTTGTCTCATGTTTGCCTTTGATGTTTTCTTCTGTCAGGCTTTTGCCTTTTCTTTTGTCTTTGCTTTTTGTTTTGCTAATTGTGAATATAAGGGTAATAAACGTGACCTTTATACATTCACCCCAACCCTAATTTGTTAGCCTGATACGTGGTGTTAATTGTTATTGTCACTGTACAGATATTTGTTTTAAATGTAGAGATTAACTCTGAATCTACTTTGCAATGTGGCACTAAAGTTACATCTTAATGTATTGCTAATAGTTTGTTCCATTGGCTTCAGCCCACGATCTAACTTTGCCATTTTCTTCCTTAGGGCCCTTCTGTTCCCCGGTTGTCGGATGCTTCCTCGTGACGCAGCACTCCATTGCTGCTATGTTGGCGTTTAATAAAGTTTTTCGAGGCCCGATGAGCCATTACGATACTACATCAGCTGCACACAGTAGGATTTACAGTCCTATTTTAGCTTTACACTGACTTAACCTAATTAGTATTAGCTTAGGAATCAATTCACTTCACCCACATTGGCTTTAGCTTTGCATTCAGTCACTTTAATTTAATTAGGTTTACGTTAGGAATCAATTCACTTTACCCACATTAGGTTTTGCTTAGTAGTCACGTAACCACAAGTAAATTGGTTTTTTGCTTTGCAATCTGTTAACCTTATAGTAATTGCTTGTAGTTTTACATTTATTTAACTTTAACCAAATTGGCTTTAGCTTTGCAATCATTTAATCTAAAACTAATCGGTTTTAGCTTTGCAATTATTTAACCCTTAATCAAATTGGCTTTAGCTTTGTAATCATTTAACCTTAATCAAATTGGCTTTAGCTTTACAGTTATTTAACTTTAACCAAATTGGCTTTAGCTTTGCTATCATTTAATCTTAAAGTAATTGGCTTTAGCTTTACAGTTATTTAACTTTAACCAAATTGGCTTTAGCTTTGCTATCATTTAATCTTGAAGTAATTGGCTTTAGCTTTACAGTTATTTAACTTTAACCAAATTGGCTTTAGTTTTGCAATCATTTAATCTAAAACTAATTGGCTTTAAATGACTCCAAAGCTAATCTTAAACTAATTGGCTTTAGCTTTGCTGTCATTCAATCTTAAACTAATTGGCTTTAGCTTTGCTATCATTTAACCTTAACCAAATTGGATTAAGGTTTGCTTTCAATTAATATCAGCCAAATTGGCTTTAAATTGGTCTTGCTTCCGGGGCTGGGCGAGCCCATTTGTTTGTTAGTTAGGGTGGACCCAGCCCCGGAACCAACGCCCACGGCCTGGAGGAGCCTAGTTGCTTCCCGGCCACTTTGAGACTTGTGCCCATTTGCGGCCACTCTGAGACTTGCGCTGGTTTTAGCGCCGTGCAGCGATTTTGACTCAGCCACATTGGCTTTAGCTTTGCAATCAAATAACTTCAATCAAATTGGCTTTAGCTTTGCAATCAATTTAATTCAACCAAATTGGCTTTAGCTTTTCAATCAATTTAATTCAACCTAATTGGCTTTAACTTTGATATCAAATTAATTCAACTAAATTGGCTTTAGCTTTCCAAATTATATCAGCCAAATTGGCTTTAAATTGGTCTTGCTTCCGGGGCTGGGCGAGCCCATTTGTTTGTTAGTTAGGGCGGACCCAGCCCCGGAACCAACGCCCACGGCCTGGAGGAGCCTAGTTGCTTCCCGGCCACTTTGAGACTCGTGCCCATTTGCGGCCACTCTGAGACTTGCGCCCCCTTGCGGCCATTATGAGTGTTGCGCTGGTTTTAGCGCTGTGCAGTGATTTTGATTCAATCAAATTGGCTTTTGGTATGAAATCAATTAACCTCAATCAAATTGGCTTTGATAAAAAATTAATTTAATTCAACCAAATTGGCTTTAGCTTTCCAAATTATATCAGCCAAATTGGCTTTAAATTGGTCTTGCTTCCGGGGCTGGGCGAGCCCATTTGTTTGTTAGTTAGGGCGGACCCAGCCCCGGAACCAACGCCCACGGCCTGGAGGAGCCTAGTTGCTTCCCGGCCACTTTGAGACTCGTGCCCATTTGCGGCCACTCTGAGACTTGCGCCCCCTTGCGGCCATTATGAGTGTTGCGCTGGTTTTAGCGCTGTGCAGTGATTTTGATTCAATCAAATTGGCTTTTGGTTTGAAATCAATTAACCTCAATCAAATTGGCTTTGATAAAAAAATTAATTTAATTCAACCAAATTGGCTTTAGCTTTCCAAATTAAATCAGCCAAATTGGCTTTAAATTGGTCTTGCTTCCGGGGCTGGGCGAGCCCATTTGTTTGTTAGTTAGGGCGGACCCAGCCCCGGAACCAACGCCCACGGCCTGGAGGAGCCCAGTTGCTTCCCGGCCACTTTGAGACTCGTGCCCATTTGCGGCCACTCTGAGACTCGTGTCCATTTGCGGCCACTCTGAGACTTGCGCCCCCTTGCGGCCATTATGAGAGTTACGCTGGTTTCAGCGTTGTGCTGTTATTTTGTATCAACCAAATTGTGTGTAGCTTTGCTTTGCTTACAGCTGTACTCCACGCACTGTATGGAATATGTGGATGCCCCACCTGTAAACTGCGCTGTGCAACGTACCAACATGAGGATGCTGCGCCTGTGAACCGGGTCGGTCACTGTACTGTATATATGGATGTTGTGATTGTGAATTCCATTGTGCCGTGTACTGAATATGTAGATGCTGCGTCTGAGCTGTGTCGGTCACTGTACTGTATATATGGATGTTGTGATTGTAAGCTGTGTTGTGCCATGTATTAAATATCTGTATGCACACCGTGCTTGTCAACACGCAGTTGTTGCTGTACTGCGATTGTACGGTTGTATGAGCTGCGTCTTGTGGAAATAGAGCTGTAATGAACAGACATTAAAAGAAATAAACAAACATTGCACTGTGTGCTGTGTCTTGCATTGTCACCACCGAATATTGGAGCACGCTTTAAGGTAGGTGTGACAGGTAAGTGTGTGGGATGCTAGAATTAGAAGGGCTGTAAGCAAAGTAGATCAGGTTGTTGTTGAGTTCACGTTGTAATTAGAAGTTGTTAGTGAACTTAGACTGCTGTTAGTGTATTTGGTCAGGTAGCGAGTGCAGTCAGTGTGTTGGCAGAGTCGGTAAGGCTCTTATATATTTAGGGTTATACTTATATATTTAGGGTTATACTTATATATTTAGGGTTATACTTATATATTTAGGGTTATACTTATATATTTAGGGTTATACTTATATATTTAGGGTTATACTTATATATTTAGGGTTATACTTATATATTTAGGGTTATACTTATATATTTAGGGTTATACTTATATATTTAGGGTTATACTTATATATTTAGGGTTATACTTATATATTTAGGGTTATACTTATATATTTAGGGTTATACTTATATATTTAGGGTTATACTTATATATTTAGGGTTATACTTATATATTTAGGGTTATACTTATATATTTAGGGTTATACTTATATATTTAGGGTTATACTTATATATTTAGGGTTATACTTATATATTTAGGGTTATACTTATATATTTAGGGTTATACTTATATATTTAGGGTTATACTTATATATTTAGGGTTATACTTATATATTTAGGGTTATACTTATATATTTAGGGTTATACTTATATATTTAGGGTTATACTTATATATTTAGGGTTATACTTATATATTTAGGGTTATACTTATATATTTAGGGTTATACTTATATATTTAGGGTTATACTTATATATTTAGGGTTATACTTATATATTTAGGGTTATACTTATATATTTAGGGTTATACTTATATATTTAGGGTTATACTTATATATTTAGGGTTATACTTATATATTTAGGGTTATACTTATATATTTAGGGTTATACTTATATATTTAGGGTTATACTTATATATTTAGGGTTATACTTATATATTTAGGGTTATACTTATATATTTAGGGTTATACTTATATATTTAGGGTTATACTTATATATTTAGGGTTATACTTATATATTTAGGGTTATACTTATATATTTAGGGTTATACTTATATATTTAGGGTTATACTTATATATTTAGGGTTATACTTATATATTTAGGGTTATACTTATATATTTAGGGTTATACTTATATATTTAGGGTTATACTTATATATTTAGGGTTATACTTATATATTTAGGGTTATACTTATATATTTAGGGGTTATACTTATATATTTAGGGTTATACTTATATATTTAGGGTTATACTTATATATTTAGGGTTATACTTATATATTTAGGGTTATACTTATATATTTAGGGTTATACTTATATATTTAGGGTTATACTTATATATTTAGGGTTATACTTATATATTTAGGGTTATACTTATATATTTAGGGTTATACTTATATATTTAGGGTTATACTTATATATTTAGGGTTATACTTATATATTTAGGGTTATACTTATATATTTAGGGTTATACTTATATATTTAGGGTTATACTTATATATTTAGGGTTATACTTATATATTTAGGGTTATACTTATATATTTAGGGTTA
>NW_027315648.1:62500-63822 GCF_039878825.1 Excalfactoria chinensis
TTAGGGTTAGGGTTAGGGTTAGGGTTAGGGTTAGGGTTAGGGTTAGGGTTAGGGTTAGGGTTAGGGTTAGGGTTAGGGTTAGGGTTAGGGTTAGGGTTAGGGTTAGGGTTAGGGTTAGGGTTAGGGTTAGGGTTAGGGTTAGGGTTAGGGTTAGGGTTAGGGTTAGGGTTAGGGTTAGGGTTAGGGTTAGGGTTAGGGTTAGGGTTAGGGTTAGGGTTAGGGTTAGGGTTAGGGTTAGGGTTAGGGTTAGGGTTAGGGTTAGGGTTAGGGTTAGGGTTAGGGTTAGGGTTAGGGTTAGGGTTAGGGTTAGGGTTAGGGTTAGGGTTAGGGTTAGGGTTAGGGTTAGGGTTAGGGTTAGGGTTAGGGTTAGGGTTAGGGTTAGGGTTAGGGTTAGGGTTAGGGTTAGGGTTAGGGTTAGGGTTAGGGTTAGGGTTAGGGTTAGGGTTAGGGTTAGGGTTAGGGTTAGGGTTAGGGTTAGGGTTAGGGTTAGGGTTAGGGTTAGGGTTAGGGTTAGGGTTAGGGTTAGGGTTAGGGTTAGGGTTAGGGTTAGGGTTAGGGTTAGGGTTAGGGTTAGGGTTAGGGTTAGGGTTAGGGTTAGGGTTAGGGTTAGGGTTAGGGTTAGGGTTAGGGTTAGGGTTAGGGTTAGGGTTAGGGTTAGGGTTAGGGTTAGGGTTAGGGTTAGGGTTAGGGTTAGGGTTAGGGTTAGGGTTAGGGTTAGGGTTAGGGTTAGGGTTAGGGTTAGGGTTAGGGTTAGGGTTAGGGTTAGGGTTAGGGTTAGGGTTAGGGTTAGGGTTAGGGTTAGGGTTAGGGTTAGGGTTAGGGTTAGGGTTAGGGTTAGGGTTAGGGTTAGGGTTAGGGTTAGGGTTAGGGTTAGGGTTAGGGTTAGGGTTAGGGTTAGGGTTAGGGTTAGGGTTAGGGTTAGGGTTAGGGTTAGGGTTAGGGTTAGGGTTAGGGTTAGGGTTAGGGTTAGGGTTAGGGTTAGGGTTAGGGTTAGGGTTAGGGTTAGGGTTAGGGTTAGGGTTAGGGTTAGGGTTAGGGTTAGGGTTAGGGTTAGGGTTAGGGTTAGGGTTAGGGTTAGGGTTAGGGTTAGGGTTAGGGTTAGGGTTAGGGTTGGGTTAGGGTTAGGGTTAGGGTTAGGGTTAGGGTTAGGGTTAGGGTTAGGGTTAGGGTTAGGGTTAGGGTTAGGGTTAGGGTTAGGGTTAGGGTTAGGGTTAGGGTTAGGGTTAGGGTTAGGGTTAGGGTTAGGGTTAGGGTTAGGGTTAGGGTTAGGGTTAGGGTTAGGGTTAGGGTTAGGGTTAGGGTTAGGGTTAGGGTTAGGGTTA
>NW_027315649.1:0-63581 GCF_039878825.1 Excalfactoria chinensis
CTACCTAGGGGCCCCATTAAACCCCATAGAGAGCCCATAGAAGCCCCAAATGATATCATAAGACCCCATACGCCCACATTAGACCCCATAGATACCCCACATAGGCCCCATAGGATTCCATAAGACTCCGTAAGCCCCATTAAACCTTCTAGGTATCATATAGTACATTGACAGCAGCAGTCTGAATCTCCCTTTGCTTTGCAGCCCTATTAACAGCAATGGGAGCAACAACCTGGGGGGACACAACGCAGAACTGCAATGGAGGAGCAACAGCAGCAATAAAGAACTGAATGGAACCACGGGGGAACAGAAACGAACTTGGGGGGCAGAATATGATGGATGGACCTGGGGGCAGAATGTGATGGCGGCACTTATGGGGCGCAAAATATAGGCTGGACTTGGGGGGCGCGATGCTTAGGCTGTACTTGGGGGCTTGATGCATAGGCTGTACTTGGGGGGCGCAATGCATAGGCTGTACTTGGGGGGCAGAAGAGAATTGCAGCACTTAGGGGTCTCAATGCATAGGCTGTACTTTGGGGGCAGAAGAGGATGGCAGCACTTAGGGGTCTCAACGCATAGGCTGTACTTGGGGGGCAGAATAGGATGGCAGCAATTAGGGGGCGCGATGCTTAGGCTGTACTTGGGGGGTGTGATGCATAGGCTGTAATTGCAGGACGCAATCCTTAGGCTGTACTTGGGGGGCGCAATGCATAGGCTGTACTTGGGGGGCACGATGCATAGGCTGTACTTGGGGGGCAGAAGAGAATGGCAGCACTTAGGGGTCTCAACGCATAGGCTGTAATTGGGGGGCAAAAGAGGATGGTGGCACTTGGGGGGCGCGACGTATAGGCTGTAATTGGGGAGCGCGATGCATAGGCTGTAATTGGGGGGCGCGATGCATAGGCTGTACTTGGGGGGCGCTTTGCATAGGCTGTAGTTGGGAGGCAGAAGAGAATGGCAGCACTTAGGGGTCTCAACGCATAGGCTGTACTTGGGGGGCAAAAGAGGATGGCGACTTTTAGAGGTGCGAAGCGTAGGCTGTACTTGGGGGGCAGAAGAGGATGGCAGCACTTAGGGGTCTCAACGCTTAGGCTATACTTGGGGGGCAGAAGAGGATGGCGGCTTTTAGAGGTGCGACGCATAGGCTGTACTTGGGGGGCAGAAGAGGATGGCAGCACTTAGGGGTCTCAACGCTTAGGCTGTACTTGGGGGGAAGAAGAGGATGGCAGCAATTAGGGGGCGTGATGCTTAGGCTGTACTTGGGGGGCTCGATACATAGGCTGTACTGGGGGGCGCAATGCATAGGCTGTACTTGGGGGGGCACGATGCATAGGCTGTACTTGGGGGGCAGAAGAGAATGGCAGCACTTAGGGGTCTCAACGCATAGGCTGTAATTGGGGGGCAAAAGAGGATGGTGGCACTTGGGGGGCGCGACGTATAGGCTGTAATTGGGGGGCGCGATGCATAGGCTGTAATTGGGGGGCGCGATGCATAGGCTGTACTTGGGGGGCGCTTTGCATAGGCTGTAGTTGGGGGGCAGAAGAGAATGGCAGCACTTAGGGGTCTCAACGCATAGGCTGTACTTGGGGGGCAGAAGAGGATGGCGGCTTTTAGAGGTGCGAAGCGTAGGCTGTACTTGGGGGGCAGAAGAGGATGGCAGCACTTAGGGGTCTCAACGCTTAGGCTGTACTTGGGGGGCAGAAGAGGATGGCGGCTTTTAGAGGTGCGACGCATAGGCTGTACTTGGGGGGCAGAAGAGGATGGCAGCACTTAGGGGTCTCAACGCTTAGGCTGTACTTGGGGGGAAGAAGAGGATGGCAGCAATTAGGGGGCGCGATGCTTAGGCTGTACTTGGGGGGCTCGATACATAGGCTGTACTGGGGGGCGCAATGCATAGGCTGTAATTGGGGGGCAGAAGAGAATGGCAGCACTTAGGGGTCTCAACGCATAGGCTGTACTTGGGGGGCAGAAGAGGATGGTGGCACTTGGGGGGCGCAACGCTTAGGCTGTATTTGGGGGGAAGAACAGGATGGCAGCACTTAGAGGTCTCAACGCTTAGGCTGTACTTGGGGGGAAGAAGAGGATGGCAGCAATTGGGGGCGCGACGCATAGGCTGTACTTGGGGGGCTCGATGCATAGGCTGTAACTGGGGGGCAGAAGAGAATGGCAGCACTTAGGGGTCTCAATGCATAGGCTGTACTTGGGGGGTGCGATACATAGGCTGTACTTGGGGGGCTCGATGCATAGGCTGTACTTGGGGGGCAGAAGAGGATGGCAGCAATTACGGGGCGCGATGCTTAGGCTGTACTTGGGGGGCAGAAGAGAATGGCAGCACTTAGGTGTTTCAACGCATAGGCTGTACTTGGGGGGCAGAAGAGGATGGTGGCACTTAGGGGTCTCAACGCATAGGCTGTACTTGGGGGGCAGAAGAGGATGGCAGCACTTAGGGGTCTCAACGCTTAGGCTGTACTTGGGGGGCAGAAGAGGATGGCTGGACTTGGGCAGCAGAGGAGGAAGGTGGCACTTAGGGGGTGCAATCCTTAGGCTGTACTTGTGGGGCGCAATGCATAGGCTGTAGTTGGGGGGCAGAAGGCAATGGCTGCCATTGGGGGCAGCAAGAAGGGCACTGCACTCAGCATTCAGCACTGCAGTGCAGCAATGAGCTCTGGCTCATGAGCTCAAGTCCCACTAAGGAACAGATCCAACACAGTCAGTGTGTGCTGCTCTTACCTGCAGGGCAGGCAATTCCCGCTCAGCAAAGTTGAGTTCCGAGGCGTTCCAGGCAATGCAGGTTTCTGTTCCTCGCTGTTCTCATCGGGAGCCGCGCATCTCTCGGGGCTCTGCTGGCACCTGTTGGACACGACACGGCAATGAAGGCGCTGCCCACATCTGCAGGTACCACACTGTGAACAATGCTGTTACCTGCAGGAATAGGGCTGGGAACACAAGCAGGCACTGAGTGAGTAACATGGATGGAGGCTGATTGATTGGCAATGGAGTCTGCATTATTAGCAATGGAATCTAATTAGCAATGGAGTCTTATTTATTGGCAATGGAGTCTTATTTATTGGCAATGGAGTCTTATTTATTGTCAATGGAGTCTTACTTATTGGCAATGGAGTCTTAGTTATTAGCAATGGAGTCTTATTAATTAGCAACAGACTTTTTTTTATTGTCAATGGAGTCTTAGTTACTGGCAGTAGAGTCTTATTTATTGGCAGTGGAGTCTTATTTATTGGCAGTGGACTCTTATTTATTGGCAATGGAGTCTTATTTATTGGCAATGGAGTCTTATTTATTGGCAATGGAGTCTTATTTATTGGCTATGGAGTCTTATTTATTGGCTATGGAGTCTTATTTATTGGCAATGGAGTCTTATTTATTGGCAATGGAGTCTTATTTATTAGCAGTGAAGTGTTATTTATTGGCAATGGATTCTAATTAGCAAAGGAGTCTTATTTATGAGCTATGGAGTCTTATTTATTAGAAATGCTGTCTTATTTACTGGATATGGAGTCTTATTTATTGAATATGGAGTTATATTTATGGGCAGTGGAGTCTTATTATTAGCTACGCAGCATTATTAAGTAGCAATGGAATCTTAGTAACAAAGGAGTATAATTAGCAATGGAGTCTTATTTATTAGCAATATAGTCTTCCTTTGCAATGGAGTCTTATTTATTGGCAGTGGAGTCTTATTTATTGGAAATAGACTCTTATTAGCAATGGAGTTTAAGTTACTGGCAATGGATACTAATTAGCAATGGAGTCTTATTTATTGGCAATGGAGTCTTATTATTAACACTGGAGCTTTACTAGCTCTAAAGCGGAATTAGTATTTGACGGAGCATTATTAATTAGCAATTGGCCATTATTATTAGGATGGAGGTGATGATGATGGAGATAGATGATCCTACCGCACACAATGGGGTCCTGCAGGCAATAAGATGATCCTGCAGCCAATCGGTGACTGGTGTTTCATTGTGCACACAGATGCTGAGCTGACACACATGGATGCGGAGCGGCAACAATCTGGACTCAGTGGAGGAATCCAACGTGCAGCATGTGAGGATGGAAAGCAGGGAGGATTAATAAAGGCATCAGCACTGCAATAGGAACAACAGGATGGATATGGGGTATAAGGGATATATATATACACACACATATACACACATCAAACCCCATTAATACCCCATAACTCCCCATTACAACCCATACGGACCCCATCAATTCCCATAGTCTCTATGTACCCCCCATACGGATCCCCAATAAACCCCATAGGACCCCCTTAGACCCCAGAGGTCCTCATTAAAGCCCATAGATGCCCCATATGACCCCGTTAGACCCCATAGGTCCTCATTAAGCACCATAGAGACCTAATATACGCCCCCATAGGATCCCCTAAGACCCTATAGGGCCCCATTAAACCCCATAGAGAGCCCATAGAAGCCCCAAATGATATCATAAGACCCCATACGCCCACATTAGACCCCATAGATACCCCACATAGGCCCCATAGGATTCCATAAGACTCCGTAAGCCCCATTAAACCTTATAGGTATCATATAGGACATTGACAGCAGCAATCTGAATCTCCCTTTGCTTTGCAGCCCTATTAACAGCAATGGGAGCAACAACCTGGGGGACACAACGCAGAACTGCAATGGAGGAGCAACAGCAGCAATAAAGAACTGAATGGAACCACGGGGGAACAGAAACGAACTTGAGGGGCAGAATATGATGGATGGACCTGGGGGCAGAATGTGATGGCGGCACTTATGGGGCGCAACATATAGGCTGGACTTGGGGGGGCGCGATGCTTAGGCTGTACTTGGGGGCTCGATGCATAGGCTGTACTTGGGGGGCGCAATGCATAGGCTGTACTTGGGGGGCAGAAGAGAATGGCAGCACTTAGGGGCCTCAACGCATAGGCTGTAATTGGGGGGGCAAAAGAGGATGGTGGCACTTGGGGGGCGCGACGCTTAGGCTGTACTTGGGGGGAAGAACAGGATGGCAGCAATTAGGGGTCTCAACGCTTAGGCTGTACTTTGGGGGGAAGAAGAGGATGGCAGCAATTAGTGGTCTCAACGCATAGGCTGTACTTGGGGGGCAGAAGAGGATGGCAGCACTTAGGGGTCTCAACGCTTAGGCTGTACTTTGGGGGGAAGAAGAGGATGGCAGCAATTAGGGGGCGCGACATATAGGCTGTACTTGGGGGGCTCGATGCATAGGCTGTAATTGGGGGGCTCGATGCATAGGCTGTAATTGGGGGGCAGAAGAGAATGGCAGCACTTAGTGGTCTCAACGCATAGGCTGTACTTGGGGGGCAGAAGAGGATGGCGGCTTTTAGAGGTGCGAAGCTTAGGCTGTACTTGGGGGGCAGAAGAGGATGGCTGCACTTAGGGGTGTCAACGCTTAGGCTGTACTTGGGGGGCAGAAGAGGATGGCGGCTTTTAGAGGTGCGACGCTTAGGCTGTACTTGGGGGGCAGAAGAGGATGGCAGCACTTAGGGGTCTCAACGCTTAGGCTGTACTTGGGGGGCAGAAGAGGATGGCAGCACTTAGGGGTCTCAACGCTTAGGTTGTACTTGGGGGGAAGAAGAGGATGGCAGCTATTAGGGGGCGCGATGCATAGGCTGTACTTGGGGGCTCGATGCATAGGCTGTACTTGGGGGGCGCAATGCATAGGCTGTAATTGGGGGGAAGAAGAGAATGGCAGCACTTAGGGGTCTCAACGCATAGGCTGTACTTGGGGGGCAGAAGAGGATGGTGGCACTTGGGGGGCGCAACGCTTAGGCTGTATTTGGGGGGAAGAACAGGATGGCAGCACTTAGGGGTCTCAGCGCTTAGGCTGTACTTTGTGGGGCAGAAGAGGATGGCAGCAATTAGTGGTCTCAACGCATAGGCTGTACTTGGGGGGCAGAAGAGGATGGCAGCACTTAGGGGTCTCAACGCTTAGGCTGTACTTGGGGGGAAGAAGAGGATGGCAGCAATTAGGGGTCTCAACGCTTAGGCTGTACTTGGGGGGAAGAACAGGATGGCAGCACTTAGGGGTATCAACGCTTAGGCTGTACATGGGGGGCAGAAGAGGATGGCAGCAATTAGGGGGCGCGATGCATAGGCTGTACTTGGGGGGCGCAATGCATAGGCTGTACTTGCGGGGCGCGATGCATAGGCTGTACTTGGGGGGCTCGATACATAGGCTGTACTTGGGGGGCAGAAGAGAATGGCGGCACTTAGGGGTCTCAACGCATAGGCTGTACTTGGGGGGCAGAAGAGGATGGTGGCACTTGGGGGGCGCAACGCTTAGGCTGTACTTGGGGTGAAGAACCGGATGGCAGCAATTAGGGGTCTCAGCGCTTAGGCTGTACTTTGGGGGGAAGAAGAGGATGGCAGCAATTAGGGGGCGCGACATATAGGCTGTACTTGGGGGGCTCGATGCATAGGCTGTAATTGCGGGGCGCGATGCATAGGCTGTAACTGGGGGTAGAAGAGGATGGCTGGACTTGGGCAGCAGAGGAGGAAGGCGGCACTTAGGGGGTGCAATGCTTAGGCTGTACTTGGGGGGTACAATGCATAGGCTGTAGTTGTGGGGCAGAAGGCAATGGCTGCCATTGGGGGCAGCAAGAAGGGCACTGCACTCAGCATTCAGCACTGCAGTGCAGCAATGAGCTCTGGCTCATGAGCTCAAGTCCCACTAAGGAACAGATCCAACACAGTCAGTGTGTGCTGCTCTTACCTGCAGGGCAGGCAATTCCCGCTCAGCAAAGTTGAGTTCCGAGGCGTTCCAGGCAATGCAGGTTTCTGTTCCTCGCTGTTCTCATCGGGAGCCGCGCATCTCTCGGGGCTCTGCTGGCACCTGTTGGACACAACACGGCAATGAAGGCGCTGCCCACATCTGCAGGTACCACACTGTGAACAATGCTGTTACCTGCAGGAATAGGGCTGGGAACACAAGCAGGCACTGAGTGAGTAACATGGATGGAGGCTGATTGATTGGCAATGGAGTCTGCATTATTAGCAATGGAATCTAATTAGCAATGGAGTCTTATTTATTGGCAATGGAGTCTTATTTATTGGCAATGGAGTCTTATTTATTGGCAATGGTGTCTTAATTATTGGCAACGGTGTCTTAATTATTAGGAATGGAGTCTTTTTAGCAATGGATTGTTATTTATTGGCAATGGAGTCTTCGATATTAGCAATGGTATTTTTTTAATTAGCAATGGAGTCTTATTTATTTGTCATAGGGTCTTAATTATTGGGAATGGTGTCTTAATTATTCACAATGGAGTCTTTTTCACTGGCAATATAGTATTATTATTGGCAATGGAGTCTTAATTGTTGGCAATAGAGTCTTAGTAATTAGGAATGGATTCTTACTTATTGGCCATGGAGTTCTATTTATTGGCAATGGAGACTCATTAATTGGCACTGGAGCCTTACTTATTCACAATGGAATCTCATTATTACCATTGGAGACTTATTTATTAGGAAGTGAATCTTATTTATTGTCAATGGAGTCTTATTTATTAGCAATGGAGTCTTATTTATTAGCAATATAGACTTCCTTTGCAATGGAGTCTTATTTATTGGCAGTGGAGTCTTATTTATTGGCAATGGAGTCATAGTAATTAGCTAAGGAGTCTAATTAGCAGTGGATTCTTATTTATTGGAAATAGACTCTTACTTATTAGCAATGGAGTTTAAGTTACTGGCAATGGATACTAATTAGCAATGGAGTCTTATTTATTGGGAATGGACTCTTATTTATTGGCAGTGGAGTCTTATTATTAACACTGGAACTTTACTAGCTCTAAAGCGGAATTAGTATTTGACGGAGCATTATTAATTAGCAATTGGCCATTATTATTACGATGGAGGTGATGATGATGGAGATAGATGATCCTACCGCACACAATGGGGTCCTTCAGGCACGGGATGATCCTACCGCACACAATGGGGTCCTGCAGGCAATAAGATGATCCTGCAGCCAATCGGTGACTGGTGTTTCATTGTGCACACAGATGCTGAGCTGACACACATGGATGCGGAGCGGCAACAATCTGGACTCAGTGGAGGAATCCAACGTACAGGGCGGATTAATAAAGGCTTCAGCACTGGAAGAGGAACAACACGGTGAGTATGCGGTGTGAGGGGTGTATTATTATACACACACACAGATACACACACAGATATACACACACAGATATATACACACACAGATATATACACACACAGATATATACGCGCACAGATATACACACACAGACATATACAAACACAGACATATACATACAATAATATATACAAACAGATATACACACACAGATATACACACACGGATATATACACACGCAGATATACACACGGAGATATACACACGGAGATATATACGCACACAGATATACACACACAGATATACACACACAGATATATACACACAGATATAAACACTCACAGATATATACAAACACATATATACAAAAAGATATATACAAACAGATATATACACACAGATATACACACACAGATATATACACACACAGATATATACACACGCAGATATATACACACGCAGATATATACACACGCAGATATACACACGCAGATATACACACGCAGATATACACACAGAGATATACACACACAGAGATATACACACACAGAGATATACACACACAGAGATATACACAAACTGATATATACACACAGATATATACAGGCACAGATATATACAAACACAGATATACACACACAGATATATACACACACAGACATATACAAACAGACATAAACACACACAGATATATACACACACAGATATAAACGCACACAGATATAAACACACACACAGATATACACACATAGAGATATACACGCACAGATATACACACACAGATATACACACACATATACACACACACATATATACACACACACAGATATACACACACAGATATATACATGCACACAGATATATACGCACAAATATATACGCACATAGCAATGGAGTATTATTTATTTCCAAAGGAGTCTTATTTATTGGCAATGGAGTCTTATTAATTGTCAATAGGGTCTTAATTATTAAGAATGGTGTCTTAATTATTCACAATGTAGTCTTTTTCATTGGCAATATAGTATTATTATTGGCAATGGAGCATTATTTATTGGCAATGGAGTCTATTTATTGGCAATGTAGTCTTATTAATTAGCAGTGGAGTCTCATTTATTAGCAGTGGAGTCTTATTTATTAGCAATGGAGTCTTATTATTAGCACTGGAACTTTACTAGCTCTAAAGCGGAATTACTATTTGACGGAGCATTATTAATTAGCAATTGGCCATTATTATTACGATGGAGGTGATGATGATGGAGATAGATGATCCTACCGCACACAATGGGGTCCTTCAGGCACGGGATGATCCTACCGCACACAATGGGGTCCTGCAGGCAATAAGATGATCCTGCAGCCAATCGGTGACTGGTGTTTCATTGTGCACACAGATGCTGAGCTGACACACATGGATGCGGAGCGGCAACAATCTGGACTCAGTGGAGGAATCCAACGTACAGGGCGGATTAATAAAGGCTTCAGCACTGCAAGAGGAACAACAAGGTGAGTATGCGGTGTGAGGGGTGTATTATTATACACACAGACAGATACACACAAAGATATACACACACAGATATATACACACACAGATATATACACACACAGATATATACACACACAGATATATACACACACAGATATATACACGCACAGAGATACACACACACAGAGATACACGCACAGAGATATACACGCACAGATATATACGCGCACAGATATATACGCGCACAGATATACACACAAACAGATATATACACACAGATATACACACACAGATATATACACACAGATATATACACACAGATATATACAAGCACAGATATATACAGGCACAGATATACAAACACAGATATACACACACAGATATATACACACACAGACATATACAAACACAGACATATACACACAATAATATATACAAACAGATATACACACACACAGATATACACACACGGATATATACATAAGCAGATATACGCACGCAGATATACGCACGCAGATATATACGCACACAGATATACACACACAGATATATACACACAGATATAAACACTCACAGATATATACAAACACATAGATACAAAAAGATATATACAAACAGATATACACACACAGATACACATGCAGATATATACACACAGATATACGCACACAGATATACACACACAGATATATACATACGAATATATACACACACAGATATATACACACGCAGATATACACACATAGAGATATACACACATAGAGATATACACATACAGATATATACACACACAGATATATACACACACAGATATATACACACACAGATATATACACACACAGATATACACACACAGATATACACACACACAGATATACACACACACAGAGATACACACACAGATATATACACGCACAGATATACACACGCAGAGATATACACACGCAGAGATATACACACACAGAGATATACACAAACTGATATATACACACAGATATATACAGGCACAGATATACAAACACAGATATACACACACAGATATATACACACACAGACATATACACACACAGACATATACACACACAGACATATACACACACAGACATATACACACACAGACATATACACACACAGACATATACACACACAGACATATACACACACAGACATATACACACACAGACATAAACGCACACAGATATAAGGACACACACAGATATACACACAGAGATATACACACATAGAGATATACACACATAGAGATATACACACATAGAGATATACACACATAGAGATATATACACACAGATATACACACACAGATATACACACACAGATATACACACACAGATATATACATGCACACAGATATATACGCACAAATATATACGCACATAGCAATGGAGTCTTATTTATTTCCAAAGGAGTCTTATTTATTGGCAATGGAGTCTTATTAATTGGTAATAGGGTCTTAATTATTGGGAATGGTGTCTTAATTATTCACAATGTAGTCTTTTTCATTGGCAACATAGTATTATTATTGGCAATGGAGCATTATTTATTGGCAATGGAGTCTATTTATTGGCAATGTAGTCTTATTAATTAGCAGTGGAGTCTCAGTTATTAGCAGTGGAGTCTTATTTATTAGCAATGGAGTCTTATTATTTACACTGGAACTTTACTAGCTCTAAAGCGGAATTAGTATTTGACGGAGCATTATTAATTAGCAATTGGCCATTATTATTACGATGGAGGTGATGATGATGGAGATAGATGATCCTACCGCACACAATGGGGTCCTTCAGGCACGGGATGATCCTACCGCACACAATGGGGTCCTGCAGGCAATAAGATGATCCTGCAGCCAATCGGTGACTGGTGTTTCATTGTGCACACAGATGCTGAGCTGACACACATGGATGCGGAGCGGCAACAATCTGGACTCAGTGGAGGAATCCAACGTGCAGCATGTGAGGATGGAAAGCAGGGAGGATTAATAAAGGCATCAGCACTGCAATAGGAACAACAGGATGGATATGGGGTATAAGGGATATATATATATACACACACATATACACACATCAAACCCCATTAATACCCCATAACTCCCCATTACACCCCTTACGGACCCCATCAATTCCCATAGTCTCTATTTACCCCCCATACAGATCCCCAATAAACCCCATAGGACCCCCTTAGACCCCAAAGGTCCTCATTAAAGCCCATAGATGCCCCATATGACCCCGTTAGACCGCATAGGTCCTCATTAAGCACCATAGAGACCTAGTATAGGCCCCATAGGATCCCCTAAGACCCTATAGGGCCCCATTAAACCCCATAGAGAGCCCATAGAAGCCCCAAATGATATCATAAGACCCCATACGCCCACATTAGACCCCATAGATACCCCACATAGGCCCCATAGGATCCCATAAGACTCCGTAAGCCCCATTAAACCTTATAGGTATCATATAGGACATTGACAGCAGCAATCTGAATCTCCCTTTGCTTTGCAGCCCTATTAACAGCAATGGGAGCAACAACCTGGGGGACACAACGCAGAACTGCAATGGAGGAGCAACAGCAGCAATAAAGAACTGAAGGGAACCACGGGGGAACAGAAATGAACTGGGGGGCAGAATATGATGGATGGACATAGGGGCAGAATGTGATGGCGGCACTTATGGGGCGCTACATATAGGCTGGACTTGGGGGGCGCGATGCTTAGGCTGTACTTGGGGGGCGCAATGCATAGGCTGTACATGGGGGGCAGAAGAGAATGGCAGCACTTAGGGGTCTCAATGCATAGGCTGTAATTGGGGGGCAAAAGAGGATGGTGGCACTTGGGGGGCACGACGCTTAGGCTGTACTTGGGGGGAAGAACAGGATGGCAGCACTTAGGGGTCTCAACGCATAGGCTGTACTTGGGGGGCAGAAGAGGATGGCGGCTTTTAGAGGTGCGAAACTTAGGCTGTACTTGGGGGGCAGAAGAGGATGGCTGCACTTAGAGGTCTCAACGCTTAGGCTGTACTTGGGGGGCAGAAGAGGATGGCGGCTTTTAGAGGTGCGACGCTTAGGCTGTACTTGGGGGGCAGAAGAGGATGGCGGCTTTTAGAGGTGCGACGCATAGGCTGTACTTGGGGGGCAGAAGAGGATGGCAGCACTTAGGGGTCTCAACGCTTAGGCTGTACTTGGGGGGAAGAAGAGGATGGCAGCAATTAGGGGGCGCGATGCATAGGCTGTACTTGGGTGGCTCAATGCATAGGCTGTAATTGGGGGGCAGAAGAGAATGGCAGCACTTAGGGGTCTCAATGCATAGGCTGTACTTGGGCGGTGCGATACATAGGTTGTACTTGGGGGGCTCGATGCATAGGCCGTACTTGGGGGGCAGAAGAGGATGGCGGCTTTTAGAGGTGCGACGCTTAGGCTGTACTTGGGGGGCAGAAGAGGATGGCTGCACTTAGGGGTCTCAACGCTTAGGCTGTACTTGGGGGCAGAAGAGGATGGCGGCTTTTAGAGGTGCGACGCTTAGGCTGTACTTGGGGGGCAGAAGAAGATGGCAGCAATTAGGGGTCTCAACGCTTAGGCTGTACTTGGGGGGCAGAAGAGGATGGCGGCTTTTAGAGGTGCGACGCTTAGGCTGTACTTGGGGGGCAGAAGAGGATGGCAGCACTTAGGTGTCTCAACTCTTAGGCTGTACATGGGGGGAAGAAGAGGATGGCAGCAATTAGGGGGCGCGATGCATAGGCTGTACTTGGGGGGCGCAATGCATAGGCTGTAATTGGGGGGCAGAAGAGAATGGCAGCACTTAGGGGTCTCAACGCATAGGCTGTACTTGGGGGGCAGAAGAGGATGGTGGCACTTGGGGGGCGCAACGCTTAGGCTGTATTTGGGGGGAAGAACAGGATGGCAGCACTTAGGGGTCTCAGCGCTTAGGCTGTACTTGGGGGGAAGAAGAGGATGGCAGCAATTAGGGGGCGCGACGTATAGGCTGTACTTGGGGGGCTCGATGCATAGGCTGTAATTGGGGGGCAGAAGAGAATGGCAGCACTTAGGGGTTTCAACGCATAGGCTGTACTTGGGGGGCAGAAGAGGATGGTGGCACTTAGGGGTCTCAACGCATAGGCTGTACTTGGGGGGCAAAAGAGGATGGCGACTTTTAGAGGTGCGAAGCGTAGGCTGTACTTGGGGGGCAGAAGAGGATGGCGGCTTTTAGAGGTGCGACGCTTAGGCTGTACTTGGGGGGCAGAAGAGGATGGCTGCACTTAGGGGTCTCAACGCTTAGGCTGTACTTGGGGGGCAGAAGAGGATGGCGGCTTTTAGAGGTGCGATGCATAGGCTGTACTTGGGGGGCAGAAGAGGATGGCAGCACTTAGGGTTCTCAACGCTTAGGCTGTACTTGGGGGGCAGAAGAGGATGGTGGCATTTGGGGGCGCAATGCTTAGGCTGTACATGGGGGGCAGAAAAAGATGGCAGCATTTGGAGGTGCGACGCATAGGCTGTACTTGGGGGGCAGAAGAGGATGGTGGCATTTGGGGGCGCAATGCTTAGGCTGTACATGGGGGGCAGAAAAAGATGGCAGCATTTGGAGGTGCGACGCATAGGCTGTACTTGGGGGGCAGAAGAGGATGGCAGCACTTAGGGGTCTCAACGCTTAGGCTGTACTTGGGGGGAAGAAGAGGATGGCGGCTTTTAGAGGTGCGAAGCTTAGGCTGTACTTGGGGGGCAGAAGAGGATGGCGGCTTTTAGAGGTGTGACACTTAGGCTGTACTTGGGGGGCAGAAGAGGATGGCTGCACTTAGGGGTCTCAACGCATAGGCTGTACTTGGGGGGCAGAAGAGGATGGCGGCTTTTAGAGGTGCGAAGCTTAGGCTGTACTTGGGGGGCAGAAGAGGATGGCTGCACTTAGGGGTCTCAATGCATAGGCTGTACTTGGGGGGCAGAAGAGGATGGCTGCACTTAATGGTCTCAACGCTTAGGCTGTACTTGGGGGGCAGAAGAGGATGGCTGCACTTAGGGGTCTCAATGCATAGGCTGTAATTGGGGGTAGAAGAGGATGGCTGGACTTGGGCAGCAGAGGAGGAAGGTGGCACTTAGGGGGTGCAATCCTTAGGCTGTACTTGGGGGGCGCAATGCATAGGCTGTAGTTGGGGGGCAGAAGGCAATGGCTGCCATTGGGGGCAGCAAGAAGGGCACTGCACTCAGCATTCAGCACTGCAGTGCAGCAATGAGCTCTGGCTCATGAGCTCAAGTCCCACTAAGGAACAGATCCAACACAGTCAGTGTGTGCTGCTCTTACCTGCAGGGCAGGCAATTCCCGCTCAGCAAAGTTGAGTTCCGAGGCGTTCCAGGCAATGCAGGTTTCTGTTCCTCGCTGTTCTCATCGGGAGCCGCGCATCTCTCGGGGCTCTGCTGGCACCTGTTGGACACGACACGGCAATGAAGGCGCTGCCCACATCTGCAGGTACCACACTGTGAACAATGCTGTTACCTGCAGGAATAGGGCTGGGAACACAAGCAGGCACTGAGTGAGTAACATGGATGGAGGCTGATTGATTGGCAATGGAGTCTGCATTATTAGCAATGGAATCTAATTAGCAATGGAGTCTTATTTATTGTCAATGGAGTCTTACTTATTGGCAATGGAGTCTTAGTTATTAGCAATGGTGTCTTATTAATTAGCAACAGACTTTTATTTATAGTCAATGCAGTCTTAGTTACTGGCAGTAGAGTCTTATTTATTGGCCGTGGAGTCTTATTTATTAGAAATGGAGTCTTATGTATTATTAATTGGGTCCGATTAATTGGCAATGGAGTCTTAATTATTGGCAATGGTGTCTTAATTATTAGGAATGGAATGTTATTTATTATCAATGGAGTCTTATTAATTGGCAATATAGTATTATTATTAGCAGTGGAGTCTTATTTATTGACAGTAGAGTCTTATTAGCAATGGAGTCTTTATTATTGGCAGTGGAGTTTCATTTATTGGCAATGGAGTCTTATTTATTGGCAATGGATTCTTATTTATTGGCAATGGAGTCTTATTTATTGGCAATGGAGTCTTATTTATTGGCTATGGAGTCTCAGACATTGGCAGTGGAGTCTTAATTATTAGCAGTGAAGTGTTATTTATTGGCAATGGATTCTACTTAGCAAAGGAGTCTTATTTATGAGCTATGGAGTCTTATTTATTAGAAATGTTGTCTTATTTACTGGATATGGAGCCTTATTTATTGAATATGGAGTTATATTTATGGGCAGTGGAGTCTTATTATTAGCTACGCAGCATTATTAATTAGCAATGGAATCTTAGTAACAAAGGAGTATAATTAGCAATGGAGTATTATTTATTAGCAATATAGTCTTAATTATTGGCAATGGAATCTTATTTATTAACAATGGACTCTTATTTACTGGTAATTGAGTCTCATTTATAGGCAATGGATACTTCTTTATTAGCAATGGAGTCTTATTTATTAGCAAACGAGTCTTATTTATTAGGAATGGAATCTTATTTATTTGCAATGCAGACTTACATATTAGCAATGAACTCTTATTTATCAGCAACGGAGTCTTAATTATAAGCAATGCAGTCTTATTTATTGGCAGCGGAGTCTAATAAGGAATGGAGTCTTAATTGTTGTCAAAGGAGTCTAAATTGTTGGCAATGGAGTCTTATTAATTAGCAATGGAGTCTTATTTATTGGCCTTGGAGTCTTATTTACTGGCCTTGGAGTTCTATTTATTGGCAATGGAGTTCAATTTCTTGGCAATGGAGACTCATTAATTGGCAGTGGAGCCTTACTTATTCACAATGGAATCTCATTATTACCAATGGAGTCTTATTTATTAGGAAGTGAATCTTAATTATTGTCAATGCAGTCTTAGTTATTAGCAATGGAGTCTTATTTATTAGAATTGGAGTCTTATTTAGTAGCAATATAGTCTTCCTTTGCAATGGAGTCTTATTTATTGGCAGTGGAGTCTTATTTATTGGAAATGGACTCTTACTTATTAGCAATGGAGTTTAAGTTACTGGCAATGGATACTAATTAGCAATGGAGTCTTATTTATTGGGATTGGAGTCTTATTTATTGGCAATGGAGTCTTATTATTAACACTGGAGCTTTACTAGCTCTAAAGCGGAATTAGTATTTGACGGAGCATTATTAATTAGCAATTGGCCATTATTATTACGATGGAGGTGATGATGATGGAGATAGATGATCCTACCGCACACAATGGGGTCCTTCAGGCACGGGATGATCCTACCGCACACAATGGGGTCCTGCAGGCAATAAGATGATCCTGCAGCCAATCGGTGACTGGTGTTTCATTGTGCACACAGATGCTGAGCTGACACACATGGATGCGGAGCGGCAACAATCTGGACTCAGTGGAGGAATCCAACGTGCAGCATGTGAGGATGGAAAGCAGGGAGGATTAATAAAGGCTTCAGCACTGCAAGAGGAACAACACGGTGAGTATGCGGTGTGAGGGGTGTATTATTATACACACAGACAGATACACACACAGATATACACACACACAGATATACACACACACAGATATATACAAGCACAGATATACACACACACAGATATACACGCACAGAGATATACGCGCACAGATATATACGCACACAGATATACACACACAGATATACACGCACACAGATATACACGCACACAGATATACACGCACAGAGATATCCACGCACAGATATATCCACGCACAGATATATCCACGCACAGATATATCCATGCACAGATATATACGCGCACAGATATATACGCGCACAGATATACACGCAAACAGATATACACGCAAACAGATATACACACAGATATATACACAAACAGATATATACACACAGATATACACACACAGATATATACACACAGATATACACAAACAGATATATACACACAGATAAACACACACAGATATATACACACAGATATATACAAGCACAGATATATACAGGCACAGATATATACAGGCACAGATATACACACACACAGATATACACACAGAGATATACACACAAACACAGATATACACACACAGATATACACACACAGATATACACACACAGATATATACACACACAGACATATACAAACACAGACATATACACAAACAGATATATACGCACACAGATATATACGCACACAGATATATACGCACACAGATATATACGCACACAGATATATACACACACAGATATATACAAAAAGATATATAAAAACAGATATACACACGCAGATATACACACGCAGATATATACGCACACAGATATATACGCAAACAGATATACACACACAGATATATACACACAGAAATAAACACTCACAGATATATACAAACAGATATATACAAAAAGATATACACACACACAGATATACACACACAGATATATAGAAACAGATATATACACACACAGATATACATATGCAGATATATACACACAGATATACATATGCAGATATATACACACACAGATATACATATGCAGATATATACACACACAGATATACACACACATATACACACACACAGATATATACAAACAAATATAGACACACAGATATAAACACACACACAGATATACACACACAGATATATACATGCACACAGATATAGACGCACACTGATATAGACGCACACAGACATACACGCACACAGATATATACACGCACAGATATACACAAACAGATATACACACACAGATATATACACACAGATATAAACACACAGATACACACACACAGATACACACAACCCCACATTTATCGACACACCCACATTTATAGACACATCCACATTTATAGACACGCCCCCACATTTATAGACACACACGCACAGATACACACGCACAGATACACACGCACAGATACACACGCACAGATATATACACACACAGAGATATACACACACGCAGATACACACACGCAGAGATACACAGACAGATATATACACACACAGATATAAACGCACAGATATAAACGCACAGATATAAACGCACACAGATATATACGCTCACAGATATATACGCACACAGATATATACGCACACAGATATATACGCACACAGATATATACGCACACAGATATATACGCACACAGATATACACACACAGATATACACACACAGACATATACACACAGACATATACACACAGACATATACACACAGACATATACACACACAGACATATACACACAATAATAAATACAAACAGATATATACGCACACAGATATATACGCACACAGATATACACACACAGATATACACACACAGATATACACACACAGATATACACACACAGATATATACACACAGATATATACACACAGATATATACACACAGATATATACACACAGATATATACAGGCACAGATATATACAGGCACAGATATACACACACAGATATACACACACACACAGATATACAAACACAGATATACACACACAGATATATACACACACAGACATATACACACACAGACATATACAAACACAGACATATACACACAATAATATATACAAACAGATATATACGCACACAGATATATACGCACACAGATATACACGCACAGATATACACGCACAGATATACACGCACAGATATACACGCACAGATATACACGCACAGATATACACGCACAGATATACACGCACAGATATACACGCACAGATATACACGCACAGATATATACAGGCACAGATATATACAGGCACAGATACACACACACAGATACACACACACAGATACACACACACAGATACACACACACAGATATATAGACACACAGATATATAGACACACAGGTATATAGACACACAGGTATATAGACACACAGGTATATAGACACACAGATATATAGACACACAGATATATAGACACACAGATATATACACACACAGATATATACACACACAGATATATAGACACACAGATATATACACACACAGATATATACACACACAGATATATACACACACAGATATATACACACACAGATATATACACACACAGATATATACACACACACGGATATACACACACACAGATAAATACACACACACAGATATACACACACACAGATATACACACACAAATATATACATGCACACAGATATACACGCACACAGACATACACACACACAGATATATACACACAGATATACGCACACAGATATACGCACACAGATATACGCACACAGATATACACACACAGATATACACACACAGATATACACACACAGATATACACACACAGATATACACACACAGATATACGCACACAGATATACGCACACAGATATATACATGCACACAGATATATACGCACAAATATATACGCACATAGCAATGGAGTCTTATTTATTTCCAAAGGAGTCTTATTTATTGGCAATGGAGTCTTATTAATTGGTAATAGGGTCTTAATTATTGGGAATGGTGTCTTAATTATTCACAATGTAGTGTTCTTCATTGGCAATATAGTATTATTATTGGCAATGGAGCATCATTTATTGGCAATGGAGTCTATTTATTGGCAATGGAGTCTTATTTATTGGAAATAGACTCTTACTTATTAGCAATGGAGTTTAATTTATTGGCAATGGATACTAATTAGCAATGGAGTCTTATGTATTGGGAATAAACTCTTATTTATTGGCAATGGAGTCTTATTATTAACACTGGAACTTTACTAGCTCTAAAGCGGAATTAGTATTTGACGGAGCATTATTAATTAGCAATTGGCCATTATTATTACGATGGAGGTGATGATGATGGAGATAGATGATCCTACCGCACACAATGGGGTCCTTCAGGCACGGGATGATCCTACCGCACACAATGGGGTCCTGCAGGCAATAAGATGATCCTGCAGCCAATCGGTGACTGGTGTTTCATTGTGCACACAGATGCTGAGCTGACACACATGGATGCGGAGCGGCAACAATCTGGACTCAGTGGAGGAATCCAACGTGCAGCATGTGAGGATGGAAAGCAGGGAGGATTAATAAAGGCATCAGCACTGCAATAGGAACAACAGGATGGATATGGGGTATAAGGGATATATATATATACACACACATATACACACATCAAACCCCATTAATACCCCATAACTCCCCATTACACCCCTTACGGACCCCATCAATTCCCATAGTCTCTATGTACCCCCCATACGGATCCCCAATAAACCCCATAGGACCCCCTTAGACCCCAGAGGTCCTCATTAAAGCCCATAGATGCCCCATATGACCCTGTTAGACCCCATAGGTCCTCATTAAGCACCATAGAGACCTAATATAGGCCCCATAGGATCCCCTAAGACCCTATAGGGCCCCATTAAACCCCATAGAGAGCCCATAGAAGCCCCAAATGATATCATAAGACCCCATACGCCCACATTAGACCCCATAGATACCCCACATAGGCCCCATAGGATCCCATAAGACTCCATAAGCCTCAATGAACCTTATAGAGACCATATAGGACATTGACAGCAGCAATCTGAATCTCCCTTTGCTTTGCAGCCCTATTATTAGCAATGGGAGCGACAACAGCGCCACCTGGTGGACACAACGCAGATCTGCAACAAAGGAGCAACAGCACTGAAGAACTGAATGGAGCCACGGGTGAAAAGAAACGAACTTGGGGGGCAGAATACGATGGCTGGACTTGGGGGCAGAAGAGGATGGCTGGACTTGGGCAGCAGAAGAGGAAGGCAGCACTTAGGGGTCTCAACGCTTAGGCTGTACTTGGGGGGCGCAATGCATAGGCTGTACTTGGGGGACTGAATAGAATGGCAGCACTTAGGGGTCTCAATGCATAGGCTGTACTTGGGGGGCAGAAGAGGATGGCAGCACTTACGGGTCTCAACGCTTAGGCTGTACTTGGAGGGAAGAAGAGGATGGCAGCAATTAGGGGTCTCAATGCATAGGCTGTACTTGGGGGGCAGAAGAGGATGGCAGCAATTAGGGGGCGCGATGCTTAGGCTGTACTTGGGGGGTGTGATGCATAGGCTGTAATTGCGGGGCGCGATGCTTAGGCTGTACTTGGGGGGCGCAATGCATAGGCTGTACTTGGGGGGCACGATGCATAGGCTGTACTTGGGGGGCAGAAGAGAATGGCAGCACTTAGGGGTCTCAACGCATAGGCTGTAATTGGGGGGCAAAAGAGGATGGTGGCACTTGGGGTGCGCGACGATTAGGCTGTACTTGGGGGGAAGAACAGGATGGCAGCAATTAGGGGTCTCAACGCTTAGGCTGTACTTGGGGGGAAGAAGAGGATGGCAGCAATTAGGGGGCGCGACGTATAGGCTGTACTTGGGGGGCTCGATGCATAGGCTGTAATTGCAGGGCGCGATGCATAGGCTGTAATTGGGGGGAGCTATGCATAGGCTGTACTTGGGGGGCAGAAGAGAATGGCAGCACTTAAGGGTCTCAAGGCATAGGCTGTACTTGGGGGGCAGAAGAGGATGGCGGCTTTTAGAGGTGCGACGCTTAGGCTGTACTTGGGGGGCAGAAGAGGATGGCGGCTTTTAAAGGTGCGACGCTTAGGCTGTACTTGGGGGGCAGAAGAGGATGGCGGCTTTTAGAGGTGCGACGCTTAGGCTGTACTTGGGGGGCAGAAGAGGATGGCTGCACTTAGGGGTCTCAGCGCTTAGGCTGTACTTGGGGGGCAGAAGAGGATGGTGGCACTTGGGGGCGCAATGCTTAGGCTGTACTTGGGGGGCACAAAAAGATGGCAGCAATTAGGAGGTGCGACGCATAGGCTGTACTTGGGGGGCAGAAGGGGATGGCAGCACTTAGGGGTCTCAACGCATAGGCTGTAATTGGGGGGCAAAAGAGGATGGTGGCACTTTGGAAGGCGCGACGCTTAGGCTGTACTTGGGGGGAAGAAGAGGGTGGCAGCAATTAGGGGGCGCGATGTATAGGCTGTAATTGCGGGGCGCGATGCATAGGCTGTACTTGGGGGGCGCTATGCATAGGCTGTACTTGGGGGGCACGATGCATAGGCTGTACTTGGGGGGCAGAAGAGAATGGCAGCACTTAGGGGTCTCAACGCATAGGCTGTACTTGGGGGGCAGAAGAGAATGGCGGCTTTTAGAGGTGCGACGCTTAGGCTGTACTTGGGAAGAAGATGAGGATGGCTGCACTTAGGGGGTGCGATGCATAGGCTGTACTTGGGGGGCTTGATGCATAGGCTGTACTTGGGGGGCGCAATGCATAGGCTGTAATTGGGGGGAAGAAGAGAATGGCAGCACTTAGGGGTCTCAATGCATAGGCTGTACTTGGGGGGCTGGATACATAGGCTGTACTTGGGGGGCTTGATGCATAGGCTGTACTTGGGGGGCAGAAGAGAATGGCAGCACTTAGGGGTCTCAACGCATAGGCTGTACTTGGGGGGCAGAAGAGGATGGTGGCACTTGGGGGGCGCAACGTATAGGCTGTACTTGGGGGGCAGAAGAGGATGGCTGCACTTAGGGGTCTCAACGCTTAGGCTGTACTTGGGGGGCAGAAGAGGATGGCTGGACTTTGGCAGCAGAAGAGGAAGGTGGCACTTAGGGGGTGCAATCCTTAGGCTGTACTTGGGGGGCGCAATGCATAGGCTGTAGTTGTGGGGCAGAAGGCAATGGCTGCCATTGGGGGCAGCAAGAAGGGCACTGCACTCAGCATTCAGCACTGCAGTGCAGCAATGAGCTCTGGCTCATGAGCTCAAGTCCCACTAAGGAACAGATCCAACACAGTCAGTGTGTGCTGCTCTTACCTGCAGGGCAGGCAATTCCCGCTCAGCAAAGTTGAGTTCCGAGGCGTTCCAGGCAATGCAGGTTTCTGTTCCTCGCTGTTCTCATCGGGAGCCGCGCATCTCTCGGGGCTCTGCTGGCACCTGTTGGACACGACACGGCAATGAAGGCGCTGCCCGCATCTGCAGGTACCACACTGTGAACAATGCTGTTACCTGCAGGAATAGGGCTGGGAACACAAGCAGGCACTGAGTGAGTAACATGGATGGAGGCTGATTGATTGGCAATGGAGTCTGCATTATTAGCAATGGAATCTAATTAGCAATGGAGTCTTATTTATTGGCAATGGAGTCTTAGTTATTGGCAATGGAGTCTTAGTTATTAGCAATGGAGTCTTATTAATTAGCAACAGACTTTTATTTATTGTCAATGGAGTCTTAGTTACTGGCAGTAGAGTCTTATTTATTGGCAGTGGACTCTTATTTATTAGAAATGGAGTCTTATGTATTATCAGTGGGGTCCGATTAATTGGCAATGGAGTCTTAATTATTGACAATGGTGTCTTAATTATTAGGAATGGAATGTTATTTATTATCAATGGAGTCTTATTAATTGGCAATATAGTATTATTATTAGCAATGGAGTCTTATTTATTGACAGTAGAGTCTAATTAGCAATGGAGTCTTTATTATTGGCAGTGGAGTTTCATTTATTGGCAATGGAGTCTTATTTATTGGCAATGGAGTCTTATTTATTGGCAATGGAGTCTTATTTATTGGCTATGGAGTCTTATTTATTGGCTATGCAGTCTTAATTATTGGCAATGGAGTCTTATTTATTGGCAATGGAGTCTTATTTATTGGCAATGGTGTCTTAATTATTAGGAATGGAGTCTTTTTAGCAATGGATTGTTATTTATTGGCAATGGAGTCCAGCAGGCAATAAGATGATCCTGCAGCCAATCGGTGACTGGTGTTTCATTGTGCACACAGATGCTGAGCTGACACACATGGATGCGGAGCGGCAACAATCTGGACTCAGTGGAGGAATCCAACGTGCAGCATGTGAGGATGGAAAGCAGGGAGGATTAATAAAGGCATCAGCACTGCAATAGGAACAACAGGATGTATATGGGGTATAAGGGATATATATATATATACAAACACATATACACACATCAAACCCCATTAATACCTCATAACTCCCCATTACACCCCTTACGGACCCCATCAATTCCCATAGTTTCTATTTACCCCCCATACGGATCCCCAATAAACCCCATAGGACCCCCTTAGACCCCAGAGGTCCTCATTAAAGCCCATAGATGCCCCATATGACCCTGTTAGACCCCATAGGTCCTCATTAAGCACCATAGAGACCTAATATACGCCCCATAGGATCCCCTAAGACCCCATAGGGCCCCATTAAACCCCATAGAGAGCCCATAGAAGCCCCAAATGATATCATAAGACCCCATACGCCCACATTAGACCCCATAGATACCCCACATAGGCCCCATAGGATTCCATAAGTCTCCGTAAGCCCCATTAAACCTTCTAGGTATCATATAGGACATTGACAGCAGCAATCTGAATCTCCCTTTGCTTTGCAGCCCTATTAACAGCAATGGGAGCAACAACCTGGGGGACACAACGCAGAACTGCAATGGAGGAGCAACAGCAGCAATAAAGAACTGAATGGAACCACGGGGGAACAGAAACGAACTTGGGGGGCAGAATATGATGGATAGACCTGGGGGCAGAATGTGATGGCGGCACTTATGGGGCGCAACATATAGGCTGGACTTGGGGGGCGCGATGCTTAGGCTGTACTTGGGGGCAGAAGAGAATGGCAGCACTTAGGGGTCTCAATGCATAGGCTGTACTTGGAGGGCAGAAGAGGATGGCAGCACTTAGGGGTCTCAACGCTTAGGCTGTACTTGGAAGGCAGAAGAGGATGGCAGCAATTAGGGGGCGCGATGCTTAGGCTGTACTTGGGGGGTGTGATGCATAGGCTGTAATTGCGGGGCGCGATGCTTAGGCTGTACTTGGGGGGCGCGATGCATAGGCTGTACTTGGGGGGCGCTATGCATAGGCTGTACTTGGGGGCTCAATGCATAGGCTGTACTTGGGGGGCGCAATGCATAGGCTGTACTTGGGGGGCAGAAGAGAATGGCGGCACTTAGGGGTCTCAATGCATAGGCTGTACTTTGGGGGCAGAAGAGAATGGCAGCACTTAGGGGTCTCAACGCATAGGCTGTACTTGGGGGGCAGAAGAGGATGACGGCTTTTAGAGGTGCGAAGCTTAGGCTGTACTTGGGGGGCAGAAGAGGATGGCAGCTTTTAGAGGTGCGACGCTTAGGCTGTACTTGGGGGGCAGAAGAGGATGGCTGCACTTAGGGGTCTCAACGCTTAGGCTGTACTTGGGGGGCAGAAGAGGATGGTGGCACTTGGGGGGCGCAATGCTTAGGCTGTACTTGGGGGGCAGAAAAAGATGGCAGCATTTGGAGGTGCGACGCATAGGCTGTACTTGGGGGGCAGAAGAGGATGGCAGCACTTAGGGGTCTCAACGCTTAGGCTGTACTTGTGGGGAAGAAGAGGATGGCAGCAATTAGGGGGTACGATGCATAGGCTGTACTTGGGGGGCTCGATGCATAGGCTGTACTGGGGGGCGCAATGCATAGGCTGTAATTGGGGGGAAGAAGAGAATGGCAGCACTTAGGGGTCTCAATGCATAGGCCGTACTTGGGGGGCTCGATACATAGGCTGTACTTGGGGGGCTTGATGCATAGGCTGTACTTGGGGGGCAGAAGAGAATGGCAGCACTTAGGGGTCTCAACGCATAGGCTGTACTTGGGGGGGAGAAGAGGATGGCGGCTTTTAGAGGTGCGACGCTTAGGCTGTACTTGGGGGGCAGAAGAGAATGGCAGCACTTAGGGGTTTCAACGCATAGGCTGTACTTGGGGGGCAGAAGAGGATGGCAGCACTTAGGGGTCTCAACGCATAGGCTGTACTTGGGGGGAAGAAGAGGATGGCTGCACTTAGGGGTCTCAACGCTTAGGCTGTACTTAAGGGGCTCCATGCATAGGCTGTACTTGGGGGGCGCAATGCATAGGCTGTACTTGGGGGGCAGAAGAGAATGGCAGCACTTAGGGATCTCAATGCATAGGCTGTACTTGGGGGGCAGAAGAGAATGGCAGCAATTAGGGGTCTCAATGCATAGGCTGTACTTGGGGGGCAGAAGAGGATGGCTGGACTTGGGCAGCAGAAGAGGAAGGTGGCACTTGGGGGTCTCAACGCTTAGGCTGTACTTGGGGGGCACAATGCATAGGCTGTAGTTGGGGGGCAGAAGGCAATGGCTGCCATTGGGGGCAGCAAGAAGGGCACTGCACTCAGCATTCAGCACTGCAGTGCAGCAATGAGCTCTGGCTCATGAGCTCAAGTCCCACTAAGGAACAGATCCAACACAGTCACTGTGTGCTGCTCTTACCTGCAGGGCAGGCAATTCCCGCTCAGCAAAGTTGAGTTCCGAGGCGTTCCAGGCAATGCAGGTTTCTGTTCCTCGCTGTTCTCATCGGGAGCCGCGCATCTCTCGGGGCTCTACTGGCACCTGTTGGACACGACACGGCAATGAAGGCGCTGCCCACATCTGCAGGTACCACACTGTGAACAATGCTGTTACCTGCAGGAATAGGGCTGGGAACACAAGCAGGCACTGAGTGAGTAACATGGATGGAGGCTGTTTGATTGGCAATGGAGTCTGCATTATTAGCAATGGAATCTAATTAGCAATGGAGTCTTATTTATTGGCAATGGAGTCTTATTTATTGGCAATGGAGTCTTATTTAATGGCAATAGATTCTTATTTATTGGCAATGGAGTCTTATTTATTGGCAATGGTGTCTTATTTATTGGCAATGGTGTCTTAATTATTAGGAATGGAGTCTTTTTAGGAATGGATTGTTATTTATTGGCAATGGAGTCTTCGATATTAGCAATGGTATTTTTTTAATTAGCAATGGAATCTTATTTATTGGTCATAGGGTCTTAATTATTGGGAATGGTGTCTTAATTATTCACAATGGAGTCTTTTTCACTGGCAATATAGTATTATTATTGGCAATGGAGTCTTAATTGTTGGCAATGGAGTCTTATTAATTAGCAATGGATTCTTATTTATTGGCCTTGGAGTTCTATTTATTGGCAATGGAGTTCAATTTCTTGGCAATGGAGACTCATTAATTGGCACTGGAGCCTTACTTATTCACAATGGAATCTCATTATTACCATTGGAGACTTATTTATTAGGAAGTGAATCTTAATTATTGTCAATGGAGTCTTATTTATTAGCAATGGAGTCTTATTTATTAGAATTGGAGTCTTATTTATTAGCAATATAGTCTTCATTTGCAATGGAGTCTTATTTATTGGCAGTGGAGTCTTATTTATTGGAAATAGACTCTTACTTATTAGCAATGGAGTTTAATTTATTGGCAATGGATACTAATTAGCAATAGAGTCTTATTTATTGGGAATGGACTCTTATTTATTGGCAATGGAGTCTTATTATTAGCACTGGAACTTTACTAGCTCTAAAGCGGAATTAGTATTTGACGGAGCATTATTAATTAGCAATTGGCCATTATTATTACGATGGAGGTGATGATGATGGAGATAGATGATCCTACCGCACACAATGGGGTCCTTCAGGCACGGGATGATCCTACCGCACACAATGGGGTCCTGCAGGCAATAAGATGATCCTGCAGCCAATCGGTGACTGGTGTTTCATTGTGCACACAGATGCTGAGCTGACACACATGGATGCGGAGCGGCAACAATCTGGACTCAGTGGAGGAACCCAACGTACAGCATGTGAGGATGGAAAGCAGGGAGGATTAATAAAGGCTTCAGCACTGCAATAGGAACAACAGGGTGAGTTTGCGGTGTGAGGGGTGTATTATTATACACACACACAGATACACACACAGATATATACACACAGAGATACACACACAGATATACACACACAGATATAAACGCACACAGACATACACGCACACAGATATACACACCCCCACGTTTATAGACGCCGCCACATTTATAGACACCCCCACATTTATAGACACAAACACACACAGTTATAGAAACACACACACACTTATAGACACACACACACACTTATAGACACATCCACACACTTATAGACACACCCACACACTTATAGACACACCCACACACTTATAGACACACAGACAGACTTATAGACACACACACACTTATAGACTCACACACACACTTATAGACACCCCCCCACATTTATAGACACGCCCCCACATTTATAGACACACCCCCACATTTATAGACACACGCACAGATACACACGCACAGATACACACACAGAGAGATACACACACACAGATATACACACACACAGATATACACACCCCCACGTTTATAGACACCCCCACGTTTAAAGACACACCCCCACATTTATAGACACCCCCCACACTTATAGACACACACACAGACACACACACACACTTATAGACGCACACACACTTATAGACGCACACACACACTTACAGACACACACACACACTTATAGACACACACACAGATATACACACACAGATATACACACACAGATATACACACACAGATATACACACACACACAGATACACACACACACAGATACACACACAGATATAGACACACAGATATAGACACACAGATATACGCACACACAGATATACGCACACACAGATACACACACACACAGATACACACACAGATATACGCACACACAGATATACGCGCACACAGATATACACGCACGCAGATATACACACCCCCACGTTTATAGACACTCCCACATTTATAGACACACCCACATTTATAGACACACCCACATTTATAGACACACCCACATTTATAGACAGACACACAAACTTATAGACACACACACACACACTTATAGACACACACACACTTATAGACACACACATTTATAGACACACACATTTATAGACACACACACACTTATAGACACACACACACTTACAGAAACACACCCTTATTGACACACCCACACACTTGTAGACACACAGAAATTTATAGACGTACACACACATTTATAGACACACACACACTTATAGACACACACACATTTATAGACACACACACACAAACCTATAGACACACACACACTTATAGACACACACACACTCTTATAGACACACACACACATTTATAGACACACACACACATTTATAGACACACACACACACACTTGTAGACACACACACATTTATAGACACACACACACACTTATAGACACACCCCCACATTTATAGACACACCTCCACATTTATAGATGCACACACACACTTATAGACACAAACACACTTATAGACACACACACACATTTATAGACACACACACACATTTATAGACACACACACACTTATAGACACACACACACTTATAGACACACACACACACTTATAGACGCGCACGCACTTATAGACGCACACACACACTTATAGAAACACACAAACACTTATAGACACACCCACACTTATTGACACACCCACACACTTATAGACGCACACACACACTTATAGATGCACACACACACTTATAGACACACACACACTTATAGACACACACACACACTTATAGACGCGCACTCACTTATAGACGCGCACGCACTTATAGACGCACACACACACTTATAGAAACACACAAACACTTATAGACACACACACACTTATTGACACACCCACACACTTATAGATGCACACACACACTTATAGATGCACACACACACTTATAGACGCACACACACTCTTATAGATGCACACACACTTATAGACGCACACACACTTATAGACACACATACGCACCTATAGACACACACACGCACCTATAGACACACACACTCACACTCATAGACACACACACATTTATAGACACACCCACATTTATAGGCACACACACCCACTTATAGACGCACACACACACTCGTAGACGCACACACACACTCGTAGACGCACACACACTCGTAGACGCACACACACAATTATAGAGACACACCCACACTTATAGAGACACACACGCACACTGATAGACGCACACGCACTTGTAGACGCACATCCCCACATTTATAGACACCCCCGCATTTATAGACACGCCCCCATTTAGAGACACGCCCCAATTTAGAGACACGCTTCCATTTAGAGACACGCCCCCATTTATAGACACACGCACACAGATACACACACAGATACATAAACACACAGATATTCACGCGCACAGATATACACGCGCACAAATATACACGCGCACAAATATACACGCGCCCAATTATACACGCACACAGATACACGCACACAGATACACACACACAGATATACACACAGAGATATACGCACACACAGATATACGCACCCCCACGTTTATAGACACACCCACACACTTATAGACGCGACCCCACACTTATAGACGCACACACCCACATTTATAGACACCCCCACATTTACAGACACGCCCCCATTTATAGACGCACACACAGATACGCACAAACAGATACGCACACACACAGCTATACACAGATATACACACAGATATACACAAACACAGATATACACACGCAGACATATACGCACGCAGACATATACGCACGCAGACATATACGCACGCAGACATATACGCACGCAGACATATACGCACGCAGACATATACGCACGCAGACATATACGCACGCAGACATATACGCACGCAGACATATACGCACGCAGGTATACACACACAGATATACACACACACAGATATATACACACAGATATATACAAACAGATATACACACACACTTATAGACACACACACATTTATAGACACACACACACTTATAGACACACCCCCACATTTATAGTCACCCCACATTTATAGACACACCCACATTTATAGACACAGCCCCATATTTATAGACACCCCCACTTTTAAAGACACGTTCCCACATTTATAGACACGCCCACACACTTTCAGACACACACACACACTTATAGACATACGCACATTTATAGACACACGCACACTTATAGACACACACACACTTATAGACACACACACACACACATTTATAGACACCCCCACATTTATAGACACCCCCACATTTAAAGACGCTCCCCCATTTATAGACACACGCACACAGATACACACACACACAGATACAGACACAGATAGATACGCACACAGATATATACACACACACAGCTATACTCACACACAGCTATACACACACACAGATACACACACACAGATACACACACACAGATACACACACACAGAGATATAGACACACAGAGATATAGACACACAGAGATATACACCCACATTTATAGACACCCCCACATTTATAGACATGCCCCCACGATTATAGACACGCCCCCATTTATAGACACGCCCACATTTATAGACACGCCCCCATTTATAGACACGCCCCCATTTATAGACACGCCCCCATTTACAGACACGCCCACATTTACAGACACGCCCACATTTACAGACACGCCCCCATTTATAGACACGCCCCCATTTAGAGACACGCCCACATTTAGAGACACGCCCACATTTACAGACACACACACACTTATAGACGCACACACACATTTATAGACGCACACACACTTATTGACACCCCCACATTTATAGAAACACACACACTTATAGAACCACACACGCACTTATAGACACACACGCACTTATAGACACACACACGCATTTATAGACGCGCACACACTTATAGACGCGCACACACACGTACAGACGCACACACACACTTATAGACGCACACACACACTTATAGACGCACACACACAGTTATAGAAACACACACACACTTATAGAAACACACACTTATAGAAACACACACACTTATAGAAACACACACACTTATAGAAACACACACACTTATAGAAACACACACACTTATAGAAACACACACACTTATAGAAACACACACACTTATAGAAACACAAACACTTATAGACGCACACACACACAAATTTATAGACGCACACACACACAAATTTATAGACGCACACACACACTTTTATAGACGCACACACACACATAGAAACACACACACTTATAGAAGCACACACACTTATAGACGCGCACACACGCACTTACTGACACACACACGCATTTACAGACACACACAAACACAGACACACACACACATTTGTAGACACACACACACACACTTATAGACACGCCCACATTTATAGACACACCCCCACACTTATAGACACACACACACACTTGTAGACACACACTCATTTATAGACACAAACACATACTTGTAGACACACACACTTTTAGAGACGTACACCCACATTTATAGACACACACAAACTTATAGACACACACACAGATATATATGCACACAGATATACACGCACACAGATACACACGCACAGATACACACGCACAGATACACACGCACAGATACACACGCACAGATACACACGCACAGATACACACGCACAGATACAGACACAGATATATACGCACACAGATATATACACACACAGCTATACACACACAGATATACACACACAGATATATACACACACACAGATACACACACACAGATATACACCCACATTTATAGACACACCCCCACATTTACAGACACGCCCCCATTTATAGACGCACGCACACAGATACACACACACAGATACACACGCACAGATACACACACACACAAATATACACACACACATACAAATACACACACAGATACATAAACACACAGATACATAAACACACAGATATACACACACAGATATACACACACAGATATACACACCCTCAAGTTTATAGACACGCCCCCACATTTATAGACACACACACATTTATAGACACACACACATTTATAGACACACACACATTTATAGACACACACACATTTATAGACACACACACACTTATAGACACACACAGATATATACACACACACAGATATATACACACACACAGATATACACTCAGGCAGATATAAACACACAGATATACACACCCAAATTTATAGACACACCCCCACATTTATAGACACACACACAGACACACACACACTTATAGACGCACACACACACTTATAGACACACACACACACATTTATAGACACACACACACACTTATATACACAAACACACACTTATAGACACACACACTTATAGACACTCCCCCACATTTATAGACACACACACATTTAAAGACGCTCCCCCATTTATAGACACACGCACACAGATACACACACACAGATATACACACACACAGATATACACACACACAGATATACACACACACAGATTTACACGCACACAGATATACACGCACACAGATATGAACGCACACAGATATGAACGCACACAGATATGTACGCACACAGATATACACACACAGATATACACACACAGATATACACACACAGATATACACACACAGATATACACACACACAGATATACACACACACAGATATACACACCCCCACGTTTATAGACACTTGCCCGTTTATAGACACACCCACATTTATAGACACGCCCACATTTATTGACACGCCCCCACATTTATAGACACACACACACACTTGTAGACAAACACACATTTATAGACACTCACGCACTTATAGACACACACACACACTGATGGACGCAACCCCACATTTATAGACACCCCCACATTTATAGACACACACACACACATATAGACAGACACACACACATATAGACACACACACACTTATAGACAAACACAAACACTTGTAGACACACACACACTTAAAGACACACACACACTTATAGACACCCCCCCACATTTATAGACCCCGCCACATTTATAGACACACACACAGACACACACACACTTATAGGCACACACACACTTATAGACACACACACACTTGTAGACACACACACACACTTGTAGACACACACACACACTTATAGACACACACACGCACTTATAGACAGACACACACACTTATAGACACACACACTTATAGACACACACACTTATAGACACACACACTTATAGACACACACACACTTATAGACACACACACACTTATAGACACACACACACACTTGTAGACACACACACACACTTATAGACACACACACGCACTTATAGACAGACACACACACTTATAGACACACACACTTATAGACACACACACTTATAGACACACACACTTATAGGCACACACACACTTATAGACACACACACACTTGTAGACACACACACACACTTGTAGACACACACACACACTTATAGACACACACACGCACTTATAGACAGACACACACACTTATAGACACACACACTTATAGACACACACACTTATAGACACACACACTTATAGACACACACACACTTATAGACACACACACACTTATAGACACACACACACACTTGTAGACACACACGCACTTATAGACACACACACTTATAGACACACACACACTTATAGACACACACACACTTATAGACACACACACACACTTACAGACACACACGCACTTACAGACACACACGCACTTACAGACACACACGCACTTACAGACACACACACACACTTATAGACACACACACACACTTATAGACACACTGACTTGCAGAATCAAACTCTATAACCCAGAGACTGGTTCTAAAGCAGGGATGTTTATTCCAGCGTTGCGCAGCGCCGGGTGCAAGGGGGGAATAGCTCCTCCAAACTTGCACCCCAGATACAATAACTGAGACCCCATAGCCAGTAACTAAGACCCCATAGCCTATAACTAAGACCCCATAGCCAATAACTAAGACCCCATAGCCTATAACTAAGACCCCATAGCCTATAACTGAGACCCCATAGCCTATAACTGAGACCCCATAGCCCGTAACTGAGACCCCATAGCCCGTAACTGAGACCCCATAGCCCGTAACTGAGACCCCATAGCCAATAACTAAGACCCCATAGCCCATAACTAAGGCCCCATAGCCAATAACTAAGACCCCATAGCCAATAACTAAGACCCCATAGCCAATAACTAAGACCCCATAGCCAATAACTAAGACCCCATAGCCAGTAACTAAGACCCCATAGCCAATAACTAAGACCCCATAGCCCATAACTAAGACCCCATAGCCTGTAACTAAGACCCCATAGCCCGTAACTAAGACCCCATAGCCCGTAACTAAGACCCCATAGCCAATAACTAAGACCCCATAGCCTATAACTAAGACCCCATAGCCAGTAACTAAGACCCCATAGCCAGTAACTAAGACCCCATAGCCAGTAACTAAGACCCCATAGCCAGTAACTAAGACCCCATAGCCTATAACTAAGACCCCATAGCCTATAACTAAGACCCCATAGCCTATAACTAAGACCCCATAGCCTATAACTAAGACCCCATAGCCTATAACTAAGACCCCATAGCCAATAACTAAGACCCCATAGCCTATAACTAAGACCCCATAGCCTATAACTAAGACCCCATAGCCAATAGCTAAGACCCCATAGCCAATAGCTAAGACCCCATAGCCAATAGCTAAGACCCCATAGCCTATAACTAAGACCCTATAGCCTATAACTAACGCGCAGACGGATATAGGGACGCGCAGACGGATATAGGGACGCACGCACAGATATAGGGACGCACAGACGATATAGGGACCCACAGACGGATATAGGGACGCACACACAGATATAGGGACGCACAGGCGGATATAGGGACGCACAGACGGATATAGGGACGCACAGACGGATATAGGGACGCACAGACGGATATAGGGACGCACAGACGGATATAGGGACGCACAGACGGATATAGGGACCCACACATATAGGGACCCACACATATAGGGACCCACACATATAGGGACCCACACATATAGGGACCCACACATATAGGGACCCACACATATAGGGACCCACACATATAGGGACCCACACATATAGGGACCCACACATATAGGGACCCACACATATAGGGACCCACACATATAGGGACACAGACAGATATAGGGACGCACAGACAGATATAGGGACGCACAGACCGATATAGGGACGCACAGACCGATATAGGGACGCACAGACCGATATAGGGACGCACAGACGATATAGGGTCGCACGGATATAGGGTCGCACGGATATAGGGACCCACACTTATAGGGACGCACACTTATAGGGACGCACACTTATAGGGACGCACACTTATAGGGACGCACACTTACAGGGACGCACACTTATAGGGACGCACACTTATAGGGACGCACACTTATAGGGACGCACACTTCTTATAGGGACGCACACTTATAGGGACGCACACTTATAGGGACGCACACTTATAGGGACGCACACCTTATAGGGACGCACGCTTATAGGGACGCACACTTATAGGGACGCACACTTATAGGGACGCACACTTACTTATAGGGACGCACACTTCTTATAGGGACGCACACTTCTTATAGGGACGCACACTTCTTATAGGGACGCACACTTCTTATAGGGACACACTTCTTATAGGGACACACTTCTTATAGGGACACACTTCTTATAGGGACACACACTTCTTATAGGGACACACACTTCTTATAGGGACACACACTTCTTATAGGGACACACTTCTTATAGGGACGCACACACCCATATAGGGACGCACACACCCACTATATAGGGACGCACACACCCACTATATAGGGACGCACACACCCACTATATAGGGACGCACACACCCACTATATAGGGACGCACACACCCACTATATAGGGACGCACACACCCACTATATAGGGACGCACACACCCACTATATAGGGACGCACACACCCACTATATAGGGACGCACACACCCACTATATAGGGACGCACACACCCACTATATAGGGACGCACACACCCACTATATAGGGACGCACACACCCACTATATAGGGACGCACACACCCACTATATAGGGACGCACACACCCACTATATAGGGTCACGCAGATATAGGGTCACGCAGATATAGGGTCACGCAGATATAGGGTCACGCAGATATAGGGTCACGCAGATATAGGGTCACGCAGATATAGGGTCACGCAGATATAGGGTCACGCAGATATAGGGTCACGCAGATATAGGGTCACGCAGATATAGGGTCACGCAGATATAGGGACACGCAGATATAGGGTCGCGCAGATATAGGGTCGCGCAGATATAGGGTCGCGCAGATATAGGGTCGCGCAGATATAGGGTCGCGCAGATATAGGGTCGCGCAGATATAGGGACGCGCAGATATAGGGACGCGCAGATATAGGGTCACACACAGATATAGGGACACGGACCCACAGATATAGGGTCACACACAGATATAGGGTCACACACAGATATAGGGTCACACACAGATATAGGGTCACACACAGATATAGGGTCACACACAGATATAGGGTCACACACAGATATAGGGTCACACACAGATATAGGGTCACACACAGATATAGGGTCACACACAGATATAGGGTCACACACAGATATAGGGTCACACACAGATATAGGGTCACACACAGATATAGGGTCACACACAGATATAGGGTCACACACACACACTGCCCTGCACAGCCCTTAAATGTGGCTCAAGGAGGGGGGTGGAGCCAGGCTGGGCCAATCAGCTTCCAGCCCTGAACTGCTCCCACCTGTGCTCACTGGGAGTCCCGCAGGCAGCCATGATTGGGGGCAGCACAGCACAGCTGCAGGCAACGCACCCGATTGGCTGCAGGGCAATGCACCTGATTGGTGGAGCCTGGCTCCGCCCCCTCTCGATCCTCATATAAGGGCTGAAAGTGGAAGGGAGGAGGTTTTTGACTGAGACCCCATAGCCCATAACTAAGACCCCATAGCCCATAACTAAGGCCCCATAGCCCATAACTAAGACCCCATAGCCCATAACTAAGACCCCATAGCCAATAACTAAGACCCCATAACTAAGACCCCATAGCCCATAACTAAGACCCCATAACTAAGACCCCATAGCCCATAACTAAGACCCCATAACTAAGACCCCATAGCCCATAACTAAGACCCCATAACTAAGACCCCATAGCCCATAACTAAGACCCCATAGCCCATAACTAAGACCCCATAGCCAATAACTAAGACCCCATAGCCCATAACTAAGACCCCATAGCCAAGAAATAAGACCCCATAGCCCATAACTAAGGCCCCATAGCCATCCTCTTCTCTGTTCTATGACTGCCCTACAGCAGGTAAGGCCTCGCTCTGAGACTGATGGTGTGGGGTGAGAATGTGGGGCAGAGACAATGTGGGGGGTGACCCCATAGAACCCCATAAGACCCCATAAGACCCCATAGAACCCCATAAGACCCTATAGGACCCCATAGGACACCATAAGACCCCATAGAGACCCCATAAGACCCCATAGAGACCCCATAAGACCCCATTGACCCCATAGAGCCCCTATAGGACCCTATAGGACCCCATAGAGACCCCATAGGACCGCATAAGTCCTCATAGGACCCCATAAGACCCCATAGAGCCCCATCGAGACCCCATAAGACCCCATAGAACCCCATAGAGACCCCATAGACCCTATTGGACCCCATAGAGACCCCATAGAACCCCATAGAGACCCCATAGACCCTACTGGACCCCATAGAGACCCCATAGAACCCCATAGGACCCCATAGACCCCCAATAGAGCCCCATAGAGCCCCATAGACCCCCCATAGACCCCATAGAACCCCATAGGATCCCATAGACCCCATTAGAACCCATAGGACCCCATAGAACCCAATGGGTCCCCATAGGATCCAATAGAGCTCCCGTTATAGCGCCACCTGCTGGCAACTGAGGGTATTGCAGCCTCCCATAGAAACCAATGGGGCTCCATTAAACCCTATAGGCTCCATTAAACCCTATGGGCTCCATTAAACCCTATGGGCCCCATTAAACCCTATGGGCCCCATTAAACCCTATGGCCCCATTAAACCTTATGGGCTCCATTAAACCCTATGGGCTCCATTAAACCCTATGGCCCCCATTAAACCCTATAGGCTCCATTAAACCCTATGGGCTCCATTAAACCCTATGGGCTCCATTAAACCCTATGGGCTCCATTAAACCCTATGGGCCCCATTAAACCCTATGGCCCCCATTAAACCCTATGGCCCCCATTAAACCCTATGGCCCCCATTAAACCCTATGGCCCCCATTAAACCCTATGGCCCCCATTAAACCCTATGGGCTCCATAGCCTATGGGGGCTCCCATAGAGCCCCCATAGAGCCCCATAGGACCCCATAGACCCCCATAGACCCCCATAGACCCCCATAGAGCCCCATAGAGACCCATAGACCCCCCATAGACCCCTATAGAACCCAATGGGGCCCCATAGAACCCCATAGACCCCCATAGAGCCCCCATAGGACCCCATAGAGACCCCATAGAACCCCATAGACCCCCATAGAGCCCCATAGAGACCCCATAGAGACCCATAGAGACCCATAGGGCCACATAGAGACCCATAGAGACCTATAGACCCCCATAGAGCCCCATAGAACCCCATAGACCCCAAATAGACCCCCATAGGACCCCATAGAGCCTCCATAGAGACCCCATAGAGACCCATTAGACCCCATAGACCCCATTAGAACCCATAGAACCCCATAGAACCCAATGGGTCCCCATAGGATCCAATAGAGCTCCCGTTATAGCGCCACCTGCTGGCAGCTGAGGGTATTGCAGGCCCCCATAGAAACCAATGGGGCCCCATAGACCCCCATAGACCCCCATAGAGACCCCTTAAGACCCCATAGAGACCCCATAGGACCCCATAGGACCCCATAGACCCTATAGAGACCCGATAAGTCCTCATAGAGACCCCATAAGACCCCATAGAGACCCCATAGAACCCCATAGAACCCCATAAGACCCTATAGGACCCCATAGGACCCCATAAGACCCTATAGGACCCCATAAGACCCCATAGAGCCCCCATAGGACCCTATAGGACCCCATAGAGACCCCATAGGACCGCATAAGTCCTCATAGGACCCCATAAGACCCCATAGAGCCCCATCGAGACACCATAAGACCCCATAGAGACCCCATAGACCCTATTGGACCCCATAGAGACCCCATAGAACCCCATAGAACCCCATAGGACCCCATAGACCCTATAGAGACCCGATAAGTCCTCATAGAGACCCCATAAGACCCCATAGAGACCCCATAGACCCCACAGAACCCCATAAGACCCTATAGGACCCCATAGGACCCCATAAGACCCTATAGGACCCCATAAGACCCTATAAGACCCCATTGACCCCATAGAGCCCCCATAGGACCCTATAGGACCCCATAGAGACCCCATAGGACCGCATAAGTCCCCATAGGACCCCATAAGACCCCATAGAGCCCCATCGAGACCCCATAAGACCCCATAGAGACCCCACAGACCCTATTGGACCCCATAGAGACCCCATAGAACCCCATAGGACCCCATAGACCCCCATAGAGCCCCATAGACCCCCCATAGACCCCAAAGAACCCCATAGGATCCCATAGACCCCATTAAACCCCATAGGAGCCCATAGAACTCAATGGGTCCCCATAGGATCCAATAGAGCTCCCGTTATAGCGCCACCTGCTGGCAGCTGAGGGTATTGCAGGCCCCCATAGAAACCAATGGGGCCCCATTAAACCCTATGGGCTCCATTAAACCCTATGGGCTCCATTAAACCCTATGGGCCCCATTAAACCCTATGGGCTCCATTAAACCCTATGGGCTCCATTAAACCCTATGGGCTCCATTAAACCCTATGGGCTCCATTAAACCCTATGGGCTCCATTAAACCCTATGGGCTCCATTAAACCCTATGGGCCCCATTAAACCCTATGGGCTCCATTAAACCCTATGGGGTCTTATTTATAGGCTATGGGGTCTTATTTATAGGCTATGGGGTCTCAGTTATTGGCTATGGGGTCTCAGTTATTGGCTATGGGGTCTCAGTTATAGGCTATGGGGTCTCATTTATAGGCTATGGGGTCTTAGCTATTGGCTATGGGGTCTTAGCTATTGGCTATGGGGTCTTAGTTATGGGCTATGGGGTCTTAGTTATGGGCTATGGGGTCTTAGTTATGGGCTATGGGGTCTTAGTTATGGGCTATGGGGTCTTAGTTATGGGCTATGGGGTCTTAGTTATTGGCTATGGGGTCTTAGTTATTGGCTATGGGGTCTTAGTTATTGGCTATGGGGTCTTAGTTATGGGCTATGGGGTCTTATTTATTGGCAATGGGGTCTTATATATTGGCAATGGGGTCTTATGTATTGGCTATGGGGTCTAATGTATTGGCTATGGGGTCTAACGTATTGGCTATGGGGTCTTATGTATTGGCTATGGGGTCTAATGTATTGGCTATGGGGTCTAATGTATTGGCTATGGGGTCTTAGCTATTGGCTATGGGGTCTTAGCTATTGGCTATGGGGTCTTAGTTATAGGCTATGGGGTCTTAGTTATTGGCTATGGGGTCTTAGTTATTGGCTATGGGGTCTTATAGTTATTGGCTATGGGGTCTTAGCTATGGGCTATGGGGTCTTAGTTATTGGCTATGGGGTCTTAGCTATTGGCTAATGTATTAATAGAGTCTTTTTAGCAATGGGGCCTATGGGGTCGTATGGGGTTCAAATGGGTCCTATAGGGCGTCTATGGGGTCTCTATGGGGTCTCTATGGGGTCTCTATGGGGTCTCTATGGGGTCTCTATGGGGTCTCTATGGGGTCTCTATGGGGTCCAATTGGGGCCTATGGGGTCTCTATGGGGTCTTATGGGTTCCTATGGGGACTCTATGGGGTCCAATTGAGGCTTAAGGGGTCTCTATGGGGTCTCTATGGGGTCCTATGGGGTCCAATTGGGGCCTATGGGGTCTCTATGGGGTTCAAATGGGTCCCTATGGGGTACAATTGAGGCTTATGGGATCTCTATGGGGTCGTATTGGGGCCTATGGGGTCCTATTGGGGATCAAATGGGTCCAATAGGGCGTCTATGGGGTCTCTATGGGGTCCAATTGGGGCCTATGGGGTCTCTATGGGGTTCAAATGGGTCCCTATGGGGTACAATTGAGGCTTATGGGATCTCTATGGGGTCGTATTGGGGCCTATGGGGTCCTATTGGGGATCAAATGGGTCCAATAGGGCGTCTATGGGGTCTCTATGGGGTCCTATGGGGTTCAAATGGGTTCTATGGGGTCTCTATAGGTCTCTATGGGGTCTCTATGGGGTCCAATTGGGGCCTATGGGGTCTCTATGGGGTCCAATTGGGGCCTATGGGGTCTCTATGGGGTCCAATTGGGGCCTATGGGGTCTCTATGGGGTCTTATGGGTTCCTATGGGGACTCTATGGGGTCCAATTGAGGCTTAAGGGGTCTCTATGGGGTCTCTATGGGGTTCAAATGGGTTCTATGGGGTCTCTATGGGGTCTCTATGGGGTCTCTATGGGGTCTCTATGGGGTCCAATTGAGGCTTAAGGGGTCTCTATGGGGTCTTATGGATTCCTATGGGGACTCTATGGGGTCCAATTGAGGCTTAAGGGGTCTCTATGGGGTCTCTATGGGGTCTCTATGGGTTCCAATTGGGGCCTATGGGATCTCTATGGGGTCCAATTGGGGCCTATGGCGTCTCTATGGGGTCTTATGGGTTCCTTTGGGGACTCTATGGGGTCCAATTGAGGCTTAAGGGGTCTCTATGGGGTCTCTATGGGGTTCAAATGGGTTCTATGGGGTCTCTATAGGTCTCTATGGGGTCTCTATAGGTCTCTATGGGGTCTCTATGGGGTCTCTATGGGGTCCTATGGGGTTCAAATGGGTTCTATGGGGTCTCTGTAGGTCTCTATGGGGTCTCTATGGGGTCCAATTGGGGCCTATGGGGTCTCTATGGGGTCTTATGGGTTCCTATGGGGACTCTATGGGGTCCAATTGAGGCTTAAGGGGTCTCTATGGGGTCTCTATGGGGTCCTATGGGATTCAAATGGGTTCTATGGGGTCTCTATAGGTCTCTATAGGTCTCTATGGGGTCTCTATAGGTCTCTATGGGGTCTCTATGGGGTCCTATGGGGTTCAAATGGGTTCTATGGGGTCTCTATAGGTCTCTATGGGGTCTCTATGGGGTCCAATTGGGGCCTATGGGGTCTCTATGGGGTCTTACAGGGTCTCTATGGGGTCCTATGGGGTCTTATAGGGTCTCTATGGGGTCTCTATGGGGTTCAAATGGGGCCTATGGGGTCTCTATGGGGTCCTATGGGGTTCAAATGGGGCCTGTGGGGTCCTATGGGGTCTCTATGGGGTCCAATTGGGGCCCATGGGGTCTCTATGGGGTCCAATTGAGGCTTATGGGGTCTCTATGGGGTCTCTATGGGGTCCTATGGTGTTCAATTTGGGCCTATGGGATCTCTATAGGGTCCAATTGGGGCCTATGGGGCAATGGGCTCCTATTGATTGGCAATGGAGTCTTATGTATTAGCAATGGGGTCTTATATATTGGCAATGGGGTCTTATGTATTGGCTATGGAGTCTTATGTATTGGCTATGGGGTCTTATGTATTGGCTATGGGGTCTTATGTATTGGCTATGGGGTCTTATGTATTGGCTATGGGGTCTTATGTATTGGCTATGGGGTCTTAGTTATTGGCTATGGGGTCTTAGTTATTGGCTATGGGGTCTTAGTTATTGGCTATGGGGTCTTAGTTATTGGCTATGGGGTCTTAGTTATTGGCTATGGGGTCTTAGTTATTGGCTATGGGGTCTCAGTTATTGGCTATGGGGTCTCATTTATAGGCTATGGGGTCTTAGTTATAGGCTATGGGGTCTCGGTTATAGGCTATGGGGTCTCAGTTATGGGCTATGGGGTCTTAGTTATTGCCTATGGGGTCTTAGTTATTGGCTATGGGGTCTTAGCTATTGGCTATGGGGTCTTGGCTATTGGCTATGGGGTCTTTTAGTTATTGGCTATGGGGTCTTAGTTATTGGCTATGGGGTCTTATGTATAGGCTATGGGGTCTCATTTATAGGCTATGGGGTCTTAGCTATTGGCTATGGGGTCTTAGTTATGGGCTATGGGGTCTTAGTTATGGGCTATGGGGTCTTAGTTATTGGCTATGGGGTCTTATAGTTATTGGCTATGGGGTCTTAGTTATTGGCTATGGGGTCTTAGTTCTTGGCTATGGGGTCTTAGCTATTGGCTATGGGGTCTTAGTTCTTGGCTATGGGGTCTTAGTTATTGGCTATGGGGTCTTATGTATTGGCTATGGGGTCTTATGCATTGGCTATGGGGTCTTAGCTATTGGCTGTGGGGTCTTAGTTATTGGCTATGGGGTCTCAGTTATTGGCTATGGGGTCTCATTTATAGGCTATGGGGTCTCATTTATAGGCTATGGGGTCTCAGTTATAGGCTATGGGGTCTCAGTTATAGGCTATGGGGTCTCAGTTATAGGCTATGGGGTCTTATAGTTATTGGCTATGGGGTCTTATAGTTATTGGCTATGGGGTCTCAGTTATGGGCTATGGGGTCTTAGCAGTGGAGTCCAATTGATTGGTCTATTAATGTATTAATAGAGTCTTTTTAGCAATGGGGCCTATGGGGTCGTATGGGGTTCAAATGGGTCCTATAGGGCGTCTATGGGTTCCTATGGGGTCTCTATGGGGTCTCTATGCGGTCTCTATGGGGTCTCTATGGGGTCCAATTGGGGCCTATGGGATCTCTATGGGGTCCAATTGGGGCCTATGGGGTCTCTATGGGGTCTTATGGGTTCCTATGGGGACTCTATGGGGTCCAATTGAGGCTTAAGGGGTCTCTATGGGGTCTCTATGGGGTCTCTATGGGGTCTCTATGGGGTCCAATTGGGGCCTATGGGATCTCTATGGGGTCCAATTGGGGCCTATGGCGTCTCTATGGGGTCTTATGGGTTCCTTTGGGGACTCTATGGGGTCCAACTGAGGCTTAAGGGGTCTCTATGGGGTCTCTATGGGGTCCTATGGGGTTCAAATGGGTTCTATGGGGTCTCTATAGGTCTCTATAGGTCTCTATAGGTCTCTATGGGGTCTCTATAGGTCTCTATGGGGTCTCTATGGGGTCCTATGGGGTTCAAATGGGTTCTATGGGGTCTCTATAGGTCTCTATGGGGTCTCTATGGGGTCCAATTGGGGCCTATGGGGTCTCTATGGGGTCTTATGGGTTCCTATGGGGACTCTATGGGGTCCAATTGAGGCTTAAGGGGTCTCTATGGGGTCTCTATGGGGTCTCTATGGGGTCTCTATGGGGTCTCTATGGGGTCTCTATGGGGTCTCTTTGGGGTCTCTATGGGGTCTCTATGGGGTCTCTATGGGGTCTCTATGGGGTCCAATTGGGGCCTATGGGGTCTCTATGGGGTTCAAATGGGTCCCTATGGGGTACAATTGAGGCTTATGGGATCTCTATGGGGTCGTATTGGGGCCTATGGGGTCCTATTGGGGATCAAATGGGTCCAATAGGGCGTCTATGGGGTCTCTATGGGGTCCTATGGGGTTCATATGGGGTCTCTATAGGTCTCTATGGGGTCTCTATGGGGTCCAATTGAGGCTTATGGGGTCTCTATGGGGTCCAATTGATTGGTCTATTAATGTATTAATAGAGTCTTTTTAGCAATGGGGCCTATGGGGTCGTATGGGGTTCAAATGGGTCCTATAGGGTCTCTATGGGGTCTCTATGGGGTCTCTATGGGGTCTCTATGGGGTCTCTATGGGGTCTCTGTGGGGTCTCTGTGGGGTCTCTATGGGGTCCAATTGGGGCCTATGGGGTCTCTATGGGGTCTTATGGGTTCCTATGGGGACTCTATGGGGTCCAACTGATGCTTAAGGGGTCTCTATGGGGTCTCTATGGGGTCTCTATGGGGTCCAATTGGGGCCTATGGGGCAATGGACTCCTATTGATAGGCAATGGGCTCCTATTGATTGGCAATGGAGTCTTATATATTGGCAATGGGGTCTTATATATTGGCTATGGGGTCTTATGTATTGGCTATGGGGTCTAATGTATTGGCTATGGGGTCTTATGTATTGGCTATGGGGTCTAATGTATTGGCTATGGGGTCTTATGTATTGGCTATGGGGTCTCAGTTATTGGCTATGGGGTCTTATTTATAGGCTATGGGGTCTCATTTATAGGCTATGGGGTCTTAGTTCTTGGCTATGGGGTCTTAGCTATGGGCTATGGGGTCTTAGTTATGGGCTATGGGGTCTTAGTTATGGGCTATGGGGTCTAATGTATTGGCTATGGGGTCTTAGTTATGGGCTATGGGGTCTTAGTTATTGGCTATGGGGTCTTATTTATAGCCTATGGGGTCTCAGTTATTGCCTATGGGGTCTCAGTTATTGCCTATGGGGTCTTAGTTATTGGCTATGGGGTCTTAGTTATTGGCTATGGGGTCTTAGTTATTGGCTATGGGGTCTTGGCTATTGGCTATGGGGTCTTGGCTATTGGCTATGGGGTCTTTTAGTTATAGGCTATGGGGTCTTTTAGTTATAGGCTATGGGGTCTCATTTATAGGCTATGGGGTCTCATTTATAGGCTATGGGGTCTCATTTATAGGCTATGGGGTCTTAGCTATTGGCTATGGGGTCTTAGTTATAGGCTATGGGGTCTCAGTTATTGGCTATGGGGTCTTAGTTATTGCCTATGGGGTCTTAGTTATTGGCTATGGGGTCTTAGTTATAGGCTATGGGGTCTTAGTTATGGGCTATGGGGCCTTAGTTATGGGCTATGGGGTCTTAGTTATTGGCTATGGGGTCTCATTTATAGGCTATGGGGTCTTATTTATGGGCAATGGGGTCTTATTTATGGGCAATGGGGTCTTATTTATAGGCTATGGGGTCTTAGTTATAGGCTATGGGGTCTTAGTTATGGGCTATGGGGTCTTAGTTATGGGCTATGGGGTCTTAGTTATAGGCTATGGGGTCTTAGTTACTGGCTATGGGGTCTTAGTTACTGGCTATGGGGTCTCAGTTATCGGCTATGGGGTCTCAGTTATTGGCTATGGGGTCTCAGTTATTGGCTATGGGGTCTCAGTTATCGGCTATGGGGTCTCAGTTATTGGCTATGGGGTCTTAGTTATGGGCTATGGGGTCTTATAGTTATTGGCTATGGGGTCTTAGTTATTGGCTATGGGGTCTTAGTTATTGGCTATGGGGTCTTAGTTATGGGCTATGGGGTCTTAGTTATGGGCTATGGGGTCTTAGCTATAGGCTATGGGGTCTTAGTTATGGGCTATGGGGTCTTAGCTATTGGCTATGGGGTCTTATAGTTATTGGCTATGGGGTCTTAGTTATAGGCTATGGGGTCTTAGTTATTGGCTATGGGGTCTTGGCTATTGGCTATGGGGTCTTGGCTATTGGCTATGGGGTCTTGGCTATTGGCTATGGGGTCTTGGCTATTGGCTATGGGGTCTTAGCTATTGGCTATGGGGTCTTTTAGTTATTGGCTATGGGGTCTTAGTTATTGGCTATGGGGTCTTATGTATTGGCTATGGGGTCTTAGTTATTGGCTATGGGGTCTTGGTTATGGGCTATGGGGTCTTAGTTATAGGCTATGGGGTCTTATTTATAGGCTATGGGGTCTTAGTTATTGGCTATGGGGTCTTAGTTATTGGCTATGGGGTCTTAGTTATAGGCTATGGGGTCTTAGTTATTGGCTATGGGGTCTTAGGTATTGGCTATGGGGTCTTAGGTATTGGCTATGGGGTCTTAGTTATAGGCTATGGGGTCTTAGTTATTGGCTATGGGGTCTTAGTTATTGGCTATGGGGTCTTATAGTTATTGGCTATGGGGTCTTAGTTATTGGCTATGGGGTCTTAGCTATGGGCTATGGGGTCTTATAGTTATTGGCTTTGGGGTCTCAGTTATTGGCTATGGGGTCTTAGTTATCGGCTATGGGGTCTTAGTTATCGGCTATGGGGTCTTAGTTATAGGCTATGGGGTCTTAGTTATTGGCTATGGGGTCTTATATTTATTGGCTATGGGGTCTTAGTTATAGGCTATGGGGTCTTAGTTATAGGCTATGGGGTCTCAGTTATAGGCTATGGGGTCTTAGTTATAGGCTATGGGGTCTTAGTTATGGGCTATGGGGTCTTAGCTATTGGCTATGGGGTCTTAGTTATAGGCTATGGGGTCTCAGTTATTGGCTATGGGGTCTTATGTATTGGCTATGGGGTCTTATATATTGGCTATGGGGTCTTAGTTATTGGCTATGGGGTCTTAGTTATTGGCTATGGGGTCTTAGTTATTGGCTATGGGGTCTTAGTTATAGGCTATGGGGTCTTATTTATAGGCTATGGGGTCTTAGTTATAGGCTATGGGGTCTTAGTTATGTGCTATGGGGTCTTAGTTATTGGCTATGGGGTCTTAGTTATTGGCTATGGGGTATCAGTTATTGGCTATGGGGTCTTAGTTATTGGCTATGGGGTCTTAGTTATTGGCTATGGGGTCTTAGTTATTGGCTATGGGGTCTTAGTTATGGGCTATGGGGTCTTAGTTATTGGCTATGGGGTCTTAGTTATTGGCTATGGGGTCTTAGTTATTGGCTATGGGGTCTCAGTTATAGGCTATGGGGTCTCAGTTATAGGCTATGGGGTCTTAGCTATTGGCTATGGGGTCTTAGTTATAGGCTATGGGGTCTTAGTTATTGGCTATGGGGTCTTAGTTATAGGCTATGGGGTCTTAGTTATTGGCTATGGGGTCTTAGTTGTTGGCTATGGGGTCTTAGTTGTTGGCTATGGGGTCTTAGTTATAGGCTATGGGGTCTTAGTTATTGGCTATGGGGTCTTAGAGTTATTGGCTAATGTATTAATAGAGTCTTTTTAGCAATGGGGCCTATGGGGTCGTATGGGGTTCAAATGGGTCCTATAGGGCGTCTATGGGGTCTCTATGGGGTCTCTATGGGGTCTCTATGGGATCTCTATGGGGTCCAATTGGGGCCTATGGGGTCTCTATGGGGTCTTATGGGTTCCTATGGGGACTCTATGGGGTCCAATTGAGGCTTAAGGGGTCTCTATGGGGTCTCTATGGGGTCCTATGGGGTCCAATTGGGGCCTATGGGGTCTCTATGGGGTTCAAATGGGTCCCTATGGGGTACAATTGAGGCTTATGGGATCTCTATGGGGTCGTATTGGGGCCTATGGGGTCCTATTGGGGATCAAATGGGTCCAATAGGGCGTCTATGGGGTCTCTATGGGGTCTCTATGGGGTCCTATGGGGTTCAAATGGGTTCTATGGGGTCTCTATAGGTCTCTATGGGGTCTCTATGGGGTCCAATTGAGGCTTATGGGGTCTCTATGGGGTCCAATTGATTGGTCTATTAATGTATTAATAGAGTCTTTTTAGCAATGGGGCCTATGGGGTCGTATGGGGTTCAAATGGGTCCTATAGAACGTCTATGGGTTCCTATGGGGTCCTGTGGGGTCTCTATGGGGTCTCTATGGGGTCTCTATGGGGTCCAATTGGGGCCTATGGGATCTCTATGGGGTCCAATTGGGGCCTATGGCGTCTCTATGGGGTCTTATGGGTTCCTTTGGGGACTCTATGGGGTCCAATTGAGGCTTAAGGGGTCTCTATGGGGTCTCTATGGGGTCCTATGGGGTTCAAATGGGTTCTATGGGGTCTCTATAGGTCTCTATAGGTCTCTATAGGTCTCTATGGGGTCTCTATATGTCTCTATGGGGTCTCTATGGGGTCTCTATGGGGTCCTATGGGGTTCAAATGGGTTCTATGGTGTCTCTATAGGTCTCTATGGGGTCTCTATGGGGTCCAATTGGGGCCTATGGGGTCTCTATGGGGTCTTATGGGTTCCTATGGGGACTCTATGGGGTCCAATTGAGGCTTAAGGGGTCTCTATGGGGTCTCTATGGGGTCTCTTTGGGGTCTCTATGGGGTCTCTATGGGGTCTCTATGGGGTCTCTATGGGGTCTCTATGGGGTCTCTATGGGGTCCAATTGGGGCCTATGGGGTCTCTATGGGGTTCAAATGGGTCCCTATGGGGTACAATTGAGGCTTATGGGATCTCTATGGGGTCGTATTTGGGCCTATGGGGTCCTATTGGGGATCAAATGGGTCCAATAGGGTCTCTATGGGGTCTCTATGGGGTCTCTATGGGGTCTCTATGGGGTCTCTATGGGGTCTCTATGGGGTCTCTATAGGTCTCTATGGGGTCTCTATGGGGTCTCTATGGGGTCTCTATGGGGTCTCTATGCGGTCTCTATGCGGTCTCTATGGGGTCCAATTGGGGCCTATGGGGTCTCTATGGGGTTCAAATGGGTCCCTATGGGGTCCAATTGAGGCTTATGGGGTCTCTATGGGGTCCAATTGGGGCCTATGGGGTCTCTATGGGGTCTTATGGGTTCCTATGGGGACTCTATGGGGTCCAATTGAGGCTTAAGGGGTCTCTATGGGGTCCTATGGGGTCCAATTGGGGCCTATGGGGTCTCTATGGGGTCTCTATGGGGTCTCTATGGGGTCCAATTGGGGCCTATGGCGTCTCTATGGGGTCTTATGGGTTCCTTTGGGGACTCTATGGGGTCCAATTGAGGCTTAAGGGGTCTCTATGGGGTCTCTATGGGGTCCTATGGGGTTCAAATGGGTTCTATGGGGTCTCTATAGGTCTCTATAGGTCTCTATGGGGTCTCTATGGGGTCCTATGGGGTTCAAATGGTCTCTATGGGGTCTCTATAGGTCTCTATGGGGTCTCTATGGGGTCCAATTGGGGCCTATGGGGTCTCTATGGGGTTCAAATGGGTCCCTATGGGGTCCCTATGGGGTCCAATTGAGGCTTATGGGGTCTCTATGGGGTCCTATTGGGGATCAAATGGGTCCAATAGGGCGTCTATGGGGTCTCTATGGGGTCCTATGGGGTTCATATGGGTTCTATGGGGTCTCTATAGGTCTCTATGGGGTCTCTATGGGGTCCAATTGAGGCTTATGGGGTCTCTATGGGGTCCAATTGATTGGTCTATTAATGTATTAATAGAGTCTTTTTAGCAATGGGGCCTATGGGGTCGTATGGGGTTCAAATGGGTCCTATAGGGTGTCTATGGGTTCCTATGGGGTCTCTATGGGGTCTCTATGGGGTCTCTATGGGGTCCAATTGGGGCCTATGGGGTCTCTATGGGGTCCAATTGGGGCCTATGGGGTCGTATGGGGTTCAAATGGGTCCTATAGGGCGTCTATGGGGTCCAATGGGGTCCTATGGGGTCTCTATGCGGTCTCTATGGGGTCTCTATGGGGTCCAATTGGGGTCTCTATGGGGTCTCTATGGGGTCCAATTGGGGCCTATGGCGTCTCTATGGGGTCTTATGGGTTCCTTTGGGGACTCTATGGGGTCCAATTGAGGCTTAAGGGGTCTCTATGGGGTCTCTATGGGGTCCTATGGGGTTCAAATGGGTTCTATGGGGTCTCTATGGGGTCTCTATGGGGTCTCTATGGGGTCTCTATGGGGTCTCTATGGGGTCTCTATGGGGTCCAATTGGGGCCTATGGGGTCTCTATGGGGTTCAAATGGGTCCCTATGGGGTACAATTGAGGCTTATGGGATCTCTATGGGGTCCAATTGGGGCCTATGGGGTCTCTATGGGGTCCAATTGGGGCCTATGGGGTCTCTATGGGGTCTTATGGGTTCCTATGGGGACTCTATGGGGTCCAATTGAGGCTTAAGGGGTCTCTATGGGGTCCTATGGGGTCTCTATGGGGTCTCTATGGGGTCTCTATGGGGTCTCTATAGGTCTCTATAGGTCTCTATGGGGTCTCTATAGGTCTCTATGGGGTCTCTATGGGGTCCTATGGGGTTCAAATGGGTTCTATGGGGTCTCTATAGGTCTCTATGGGGTCTCTATGGGGTCTCTATGGGGTCTCTATGGGGTCTCTATAGGTCTCTATAGGTCTCTATGGGGTCTCTATGGGGTCTCTATGGGGTCCTATGGGGTTCAAATGGGTTCTATGGGGTCTCTATGGGGTCTCTATGGGGTCCAATTGGGGCCTATGGGGTCTCTATGGGGTCTTATGGGTTCCTATGGGGACTCTATGGGGTCCAATTGGGGCCTATGGGGTCTCTATGGGGTCTTATGGGTTCCTATGGGGACTCTATGGGGTCCAATTGAGGCTTAAGGGGTCTCTATGGGGTCCTATGGGGTCTCTATGGGGTCTCTATGGGGTCTCTATGGGGTCTCTATAGGTCTCTATGGGGTCTCTATGGGGTCTCTATGGGGTCCTATGGGGTTCAAATGGGTTCTATGGGGTCTCTATGGGGTCTCTATGGGGTCTCTATGGGGTCCAATTGGGGCCTATGGGGTCTCTATGGGGTCTTATGGGTTCCTATGGGGACTCTATGGGGTCCAATTGATGCTTAAGGGGTCTCTATGGGGTCCTATGGGGTCCAATTGAGGCCTATGGGGCAATGGGCTCCTATTGATTGGCAATGGACTCCTATTGATAGGCAATGGACTCCTATTGATTGGCAATGGACTCCTATTGATAGGCAATGGACTCCTATTGATTGGCAATGGACTCCTATTGATAGGCAATGGACTCCTATTGATTGGCAATGGACTCCTATTGATAGGCAATGGACTCCTATTGATTGGCAATGGAGTCTTATGTATTAGCAATGGAGTCTTATGTATTGGCAATGGAGTCTAATATATTGGCAATGGGGTCTTATATATTGGCAATGGAGTCTTATTTATTAGCAATGGGGTCCTATTTATTATCAATGGGGTCCTATTAATTGGCAATGGAGTCTTATTTATTATTGGCTACGGAGCCTGGCTTCTGATTGGCTACGGAGCCTGGCTTCTGATTGGCTACGGACTCTGACTTCTGATTGTCTACGGAGCCCGGCTTCTGATTGGCTACGGAGCCTGGCTTCTGATTGGCTACGGAGCCTGGCTTCTGATTGGCTACGGAGCCTGGCTTCTGATTGGCTACGGAGCCTGGCTTCTGATTGGCTACGGAGCCTGGCTTCTGATTGGCTACGGACTCTGGCTTCTGATTGGCTACGGAGCCTGGCTTCTGATTGGCTACGGAGCCTGGCTTCTGATTGGCTACGGAGCCTGACTTCTGATTGGCCACGGAGCCTGGCTTCTGATTGGCCACGGAGTCTGGCTTCTGATTGGCCACGGACTCTGGCTTCTGATTGGCTACGGAGTCTTATTTATTTGCAATGCAGAACTACTTATCATTAATGGATTCTTATTTCTCAGCAACGGAGTCTTATTTATTAGCAATGGAGTCGTATTTATTGGCAATGGATTCTTAGTTATTACCAATAGATTCTTATGTATTACCAGTGTCATCTTAATTGTTAGTATTGGAGTCTACTTAGCAATGGAGTCTTAGTTATTAGCAATGGAGTCTTAATTATTGGCAATGGAGTCTTATTTATTAGCAATGGAGTCTTAATTATTGGCAATGGAGTCTTAGTTATTAGCAATGGAGTCTTAATTATTGGCAATGGAGTCTTATTTATTAGCAATGGGGTCCTATTTATTATCAATGGGGTCCTATTTATTATCAATGGGGTCCTATTTATTATCAATGGGGTCCTATTTATTATCAATGGGGTCCTATTTATTATCAATGGGGTCCTATTTATTATCAATGGGGTCCTATTAATTGGCAATGGAGTCTTATTTATTGGCAATGGAGTCTTATTTATTGGCAGTGGAGTCGTATTAATTAGGAATGGAGTCTTATTTATTGGCAATGGCATATTATAGTCAATGGAGTTCCCTTTATTGGCAATGGAGTCTTACTTATATAATGTCAATGGAGTCTTAATTATTGGCAATGGAGTCTTATATATGGGCAATGGATTCTTATTTATTAGCAATGGAGTCTAATTAGCAATGGAGTCTTATATATTGGCAATGGAGTCTTATTTATTGGCAATGGAGTCTTATGTATTGGCAATGGAGTCTTATTAATTGGCAATGGAGTCTTATTAATTGGCAATGGAGTCTTATTAATTGGCAATGGAGTCTTATTTATTGGCAATGGAGTCTTACTTATTGGCAATGGAGTCTTATTAATTAGCAATGGAGTCTTATTAATTAGCAATGCATTCTAATTAGCAATGGAGTCTTATTTATTGGCAGTGGAGTCTTACGTATTGTCAATGGGGTCCCATTATTGTCAATGGGGTCCTATTTATAGGCAATGGGGTCCCATTATTGTCAGTGGGGTCCCATTATTGGCAATGGGGTCCCATTATTGGCAACGGGGTCCCATTATTGTCAATGGGGTCCCATTATTGTCAATGGGGTCCCGTTATTGTCAATGGGGTCCCATTATTGGCAATGGGGTCCCATTATTGGCAATGGGGTCCCATTAATTGGCAATGGGGTCCCATTAATTGGCAATGGGGTCCCATTAATTGGCAATGGGGTCCCATTGTTGTCAATGGGGTCCCATTGTTGGCAATGGGGTCCCATTATTGGCAATGGGGTCCCATTATTGGCAATGGGGTCTTATATATTGGCTATGGGGTCTTAGTTATTGGCTATGGGGTCTTATGTATTGGCTATGGAGTCTTATGTATTGGCTATGGGGTCTTATGTATTGGCTATGGGGTCTTATGTATTGGCTATGGGGTCTAATGTATTGGCTATGGGGTCTTAGGTATTGGCTATGGGGTCTTAGGTATTGGCTATGGGGTATTATGTATTGGCTATGGGGTCTTATGTATTGGCTATGGGGTCTTATGTATTGGCTATGGGGTCTTATTTATAGGCTATGGGGTCTTAGCTATTGGCTATGGGGTCTTAGCTATTGGCTATGGGGTCTTAGCTATTGGCTATGGGGTCTTAGCTATTGGCTATGGGGTCTTAGTTATTGGCTATGGGGTCTTAGTTATTGGCTATGGGGTCTTAGTTATTGGCTATGGGGTCTTAGTTATTGGCTATGGGGTCTTAGTTATTGGCTATGGAGTCTTATTTATTGGCAATGGAGTCTTATTTATTGGCTATGGAGTCTTAGTTATTGGCTATGGAGTCTTATTTATTGGCAATGGAGTCTTATTTATTGGCAATGGAGTCTTATTTATTGGCTATGGAGTCTTAGTTATTGGCTATGGAGTCTTAGTTATTGGCTATGGAGTCTTATGAATGAAGAATGGAGTCTTATGAATGAAGAATGGAGTCTTATGAATGAAGAATGGAGTCTTACTTCTTGTCAATGGAGTTCCATTTATTGGCAATGGAGTCTTATTAGCAATGGGATATAATTAACTAGCAATGGAGTCTTATTTATTGGTAGTGGAGTCCTTTATATTAGCATTGGAGTCTTATGTATTGGCATGGAGTCTTATTTATTAGCAAATGAGTCTTATTTATTGCAGATAGAGTCATATATTTATTATCGATAGAGTCTTATTTGCTATTAATGGAGTCTTATTTATTGGCAATGGAGTCTTATTTATTAGCAATGGAGTCTTATTTATTAGCAATGGAGTCTTATTTATTAGCAATGGATTCCTATGTATTATCAATGGGCTCCTATTAATTGGCAATGGAGTCTAATTTATATGCAATGGACTCTTACTAATTAGGAATGGAGTCTTATTTATTGGCAATGGCATATTATTGGCAATGGGGTCTTATATATTGGCAATGGAGTCTTATTTATTGGCAATGGAGTCTTATTTATTGGCAATGGGGTCTTATATATTGGCAATGGGGTCTTATGTATTGGCTATGGGGTCTTATTTATTGGCAATGGAGTCTTATATATTGGCAATGGAGTCTTATATATTGGCAATGGGGTCTTATTTATTGGCAATGGGGTCTTATTTATTGGCAATGGAGTCTTATATATTGGCAATGGAGTCTTATTCATTGGCAATGGAGTCTTATTCATTGGCTATGGGGTCTTAGTTATTGGCTATGGGGTCTTATGTATAGGCTATGGGGTCTTAGTTATAGGCTATGGGGTCTTAGTTATTGGCTATGGGGTCTTAGCTATTGGCAATGGAGTCTTATTTATTGGCAATGGAGTCTTATTTATTGGCAATGGGGTCTTTTATATTGGCAATGGGGTCTTATATATTGGCTATGGGGTCTTATGTATTGGCTATGGGGTCTAATGTATTGGCTATGGGGTCTTAAGTATTGGCTATGGGGTCTTAAGTATTGGCTATGGGGTCTTATGTATTGGCTATGGGGTCTTATTTATAGGCTATGGGGTCTTAGCTATTGGCTATGGGGTCTTAGCTATTGGCTATGGGGTCTTAGTTATTGGCTATGGGGTCTTAGTTATTGGCTATGGGGTCTTAGTTATTGGCTATGGGGTCTTAGTTATTTAATGTCAATGTAGTCTTATATAATGGCAGTGGTGTCTTATTTATTGTCAATGGAATCTGACTTATTATTGGCAATGGAGTCTAATTAGCAATGGAGTCTTATTAACTAAGAATGGAGTCTTATTTATGGGCAATGGAGTCTTATGTTTTATCAATGGGATCCTATTAATTGGCGATGGAGTCTTATTTATTGGCAATGGAGTCTTATGAATGAAGAATGGAGTCTTATGAATGAAGAATGGAGTCTTATGAATGAAGAATGGAGTCTTATGAATGAAGAATGGAGTCTTATGAATGAAGAATGGAGTCTTATGAATGAAGAATGGAGTCTTATGAATGAAGAATGGAGTCTTATGAATGAAGAATGGAGTCTTATGAATGAACAATGGAGTCTTATGAATGAAGAATGGAGTCTTACTTCTTGTCAATGGAGTTCCATTTATTGGCAATGGAGTCTTATTAGCAATGGGATATAATTAACTAGCAATGGAGTCTTATTTATTGGTAGTGGAGACTTTTATATTAGCATTGGAGTCTTATGTATTGGCAATGGAGTCTTATTTATTAGCAATGGAGTCTTATTTATTGTAGAAAGAGTCATATTTATTAGCAATTGAGTTTTATTTATTGGCTATGGGGTCTTATTTATTGGCAATGGGGTCTTAGTTATGGGCTATGGGGTCTTATTTATTGGCAATGGGGTCTTAGTTATGGGCTATGGGGTCTTAGTTATTGGCTATGGGGTCTCAGTTATTGGCTATGGGGTCTCAGTTATTGGCTATGGGGTCTTAGCTATTGGCTATGGGGTCTTATATTTATTGGCTATGGGGTCTTAGTTATAGGCTATGGGGTCTTAGTTATTGGCTATGGGGTCTTAGCTATAGGCTATGGGGTCTTAGTTATAGGCTATGGGGTCTTAGTTATAGGCTATGGGGTCTCATTTATAGGCTATGGGGTCTTAGCTATTGGCTATGGGGTCTTAGCTATGGGCTATGGGGTCTTAGCTATGGGCTATGGGGTCTCAGTTATAGGCTATGGGGTCTCAGTTATAGGCTATGGGGTCTCAGTTATAGGCTATGGGGTCTTAGCTATTGGCTATGGGGTCTTAGCTATTGGCTATGGGGTCTTATGTATTGGCTATGGGGTCTTATGTATTGGCTATGGGGTCTTAGTTATTGGCTATGGGGTCTTAGTTATAGGCTATGGGGTCTTATAGTTATTGGCTATGGGGTCTTATAGTTATTGGCTATGGGGTCTTAGCTATAGGCTATGGGGTCTTATTTATTGGCTATGGGGTCCCATTATTGTCAATGGGGTCCCATTATTGTCAATGGGGTCCCATTATTGGCAATGGGGTCCCATTATTGGCAATGGGGTCCCATTATTGGCAATGGGGTCCCATTATTGGCAATGGAGTCCCATTATTGTCAATGGGGTCCCATTATTGTCAATGGGGTCCCATTATTGGCAATGGGGTCCCATTATTGGCAATGGGGTCCCATTATTGGCAATGGGGCCCCATTATTGGCAATGGGGTCCCATTATTGGCAATGGGGTCTTATTTATTGGCAATGGAGTCTTATGTATTGGCAATGGAGTCTAATGTATTGGCTATGGGGTCTTATATATTGGCAATGGGGTCATATATATTGGCAATGGGGTCTTATATATTGGCAATGGGGTCCTATGTCTTGTCAATGGGGTCCTATGTCTTGTCAATGGGGTCTTATGTCTTGTCAATGGGGTCTTATGTCTTGTCAATGGGGTCCTATGTCTTGTCAATGGGGTCTTATGTCTTGTCAATGGAGTCTTATTTATTGGCTATGGAGTCTTATTAATTAATGGCAATGGAGTCTTATTAATTAATGGCAATGGAGTCTTATTAATTAATGGCAATGGAGTCTTATTAATTAATGGCAATGGAGTCTTATTAATTAATGGCAATGGAGTCTTATTAATTAATGGCAATGGAGTCTTATTAATTAATGGCAATGGAGTCTTATTAATTAATGGCAATGGAGTCTTATTAATTAATGGCAATGGAGTCTTATTAATTAATGGCAATGGAGTCTTATTTATTATTGGCTACGGAGTCTGGCGTCTGATTGGCTACGGAGCCTGGCGTCTGATTGGCTACGGAGCCTGGCTTCTGATTGGCTACGGAGCCTGGCTTCTGATTGGCTACGGAGCCTGGCTTCTGATTGGCTACGGAGCCAGGCTTCTGATTGGCTACGGAGCCTGGCTTCTGATTGGCTACGGAGCCTGACTTCTGATTGGCTACGGAGTCTGACTTCTGATTGGCTACGGAGTCTGGCTTCTGATTGGCTACGGAGTCTGGCTTCTGATTGGCTACGGACTCTGGCTTCTGATTGGCTACGGACTCTGGCTTCTGATTGGCTACGGACTCTGGCTTCTGATTGGCTACGGACTCTGGCTTCTGATTGGCTACGGACTCTGGCTTCTGATTGGCTACGGACTCTGACTTCCGATTGGCCACGGAGTCTGGCTTCTGATTGGCTACGGAGCCTGGCTTCTGATTGGCTACGGAGCCTGGCTTCTGATTGGCTACGGAGCCCGGCTTCTGATTGGCTACGGAGTCCGGCTTCTGATTGGCTACGGACTCCTATTATTGTCAATGGACTCCCATTATTGTCAATGGACTCCCATTATTGTCAATGGCCTCCCATTATTGTCAATGGACTCCCATTATTGTCAATGGACTCCTATTATTGTCAATGGAGCCTTAGTTTTATCAATGGAGCCTTAGTTTTTATGAATGGAGCCTTAGTTACTATGAATGGAGCCTTAGTTACTATGAATGGAGCCTCAGTTTTTATGAATGGAGCCTCAGTTTTTATCAATGGAGCCTTAGTTATTGGCCTTAGTTTTTATGAATGGAGCCTTAATTATTGTCAATGGAGCCTTAATTATTGTCAATGGAGCCTTAATTATTGTCAATGGAGCCTTAATTATTGTCAATGGAGCCTTAATTATTGGCTAATGATTAATTACTTCCCAATAACAAGTTATTAGTGCTTAATAGCATTAATTACCCTGGACTATTAGTGTTAATGGAGCCTTATTAAGTAGCAATAGGCCATTGTGATGGTCCTACCTCACATAATGGGGTCCAGCAGCCAATGGGATGATCCCGCAGCCAATGGGACGGTCCTTCAGCCAATGGGACGATGCAGCAGCCAATGGGACGGTCCGGCAGCCAATGGGACGGTCCTGCAGCCAATGGGACGATGCAGCAGCCAATGGGACGGTCCTGCAGCCAATGGGATGATCCTGCAATAGGAACAACAGGATGGATATGGGGTCTCTATGGGGTCTCTATGGGGTCTCTATAGGTCTCTATGAGGTCCTATGGGGTCCAATTGAGGCCTATGGGGTCCCTATGGGGTTCTATGGGGTTCAAATGGGTCCTATATGGCGTCTATGGGGTCTCTATGGGGTCCAATTGAGGCTTATGGGGTATCTATGGGGTCCTATGGGGTCTCTATGGGGTCTCTATGGGGTCCTATGGGGTCTCTATGGGATCCTATGGGGTTCAAAAGGGGCCTATGGGGTCTCTATGGGGTCCTATGGGGTCTCTATGGGGTCTCTATGGGGTCCTATGGGGTTCAAATGGGTCTTATGGGGTCATATGGGGTCTCTATGGGGGCCCTATGGGGTCCAATTGAAGCCTATGGGGTCCCATGGGGTTCAAATGGGTCCTATGGGGTCCCTATGGGGTCTCTATGGGGTCCAATTGAGGCTTATGGGGTCTCTATGGGGTCCTATGGGGTTCAAATGGGTCCCTATGGGGTCTCTATGGGGTCCAATTGGGGCCTATGGGGTTCAAATGGGTCTCTATGGGGGCCAATTGGGTCCTATGGGGTGTCTATGGGGTTCAAATGGGGCCTATGGGGTCCTATGGGGTCTCTATGGGGTCCTATGGGGTCTCTATGGGGTCTCTATGGGGTTTAAATGAGTCCCTATGGGGTCCCTATGGGTCCTATGGGGTCCTATGGGGTCCAGTTGGGGCCTATGGGGTCCTATGGGGTTCAAAAGGGGCCTATGGGGTCTCTATGGGGTTCAATTGGGGCCTATGGGGTCTCTATGGGGTCCTATGGGATCTATGGGGTTCAAATGGGTCCTATAGGGCGTCTATGGGGTCCTATGGGGTTCAAATGGGTCTTATAGGGCATCTATGGGGTTCAAATGGGTCTTATATGGTCCTATGGGGTCTCTATGGGGTCCAATTGGGGCCTATGGGGTCTCTATGGGGTTTAAATGAGTCCCTATGGGTCCTATGGGGTCTCTATGGGGTCTCTATGGGGTCCAATTGGGGCCTATGGGGTCGTATGGGGTTCAAATGGGTCCTATAGGGCGTCTATGGGTTCCTATGGGGTCCTATGGGGTCTCCATGCGGTCTCTATGGGGTCCAATTGGGGCCTATGGGGTCTCTATGGGGTCCTATGGGATCTCTATAGGTCTCTATGGGGTCCTATGGGGTCCAATTGGGGCCTATGGGGTCTCTATGGGGTCCTATGGGGTTCAAATGGGTCCTAGGGGGTCCCTATGGGGTCCCTATGGGGTCTCTATGGGGTCCAATTGAGGCTTATGGGGTATCTATGGGTTCCTATGGGGTCTCTATGGGGTTCCAATTGGGGCCTATGGGGTTTAAATGGGTCCTATAGGGCGTCTATGGGGTCCTATGGGGTCCTATGGGGTCCAATTGAGGCCTATGGGATTCAAATGGGGCCTATGGGTCTCTATGGGTCCTATGGGGTTCAAATGGGTCCTATAAGGCATCTATGGGGTCTCTATGGGGTCCTATGGGGCTCTATGGGGTGTCTATGGGGTCCTATGGGGTTCAAATGTAGCCTATGGGGTCCTATTGGGGTTCAAATGGGTCCTATAGGGCGTCTATGGGGTCTCTATGGGGTCCTATGGGGTTCAAATGGGGCCTATGGGGTTCAAATGGGGTCTCTATGGGGTCTCTATGGGGTTTAAATGAATCTCTATGGGGTCCCTATGGGGTCCAATTGGGGCCTATGGGGTCCTATGTGGTTTAAATGGGGTCCCTATAGGGTCCTATGGGGTCTCTATGGGGTCCAATTGGGGCCTATGGGGTTCAAATGGGGTCTCTATGGGGTTTAAATGAATCTCTATGGGGTCCCTATGGGGTCCAATTGGGGCCTATGGGATCCTATGGGGTTTAAATGGGGTCTCTATAGGGTCCAAATGGGTCTCTATGGGGTCCTATGGGGTCTCTATGGGGTCCTATGGGGTCTCTATGGGGTCTCTATGGGTCCTATGGGATTCAAATGGGTCCTATAAGGGCATCTATGGGGTCCCTATGGGGTCCTATGGGTCTCTATGGGGTCTCTATGGGGTCCTATGGGGTTCAATTGGGGCCTATGGGGTCTCTATGGGGGCTCTATGGTCTCTATGGGGCTCTATGGGGTCCTATGGGGTCTCTATGGGGTCCCTATGGGGTCCAATTGGGGTCTATGGGGTCTCTATGGGGTCCAATTGGGGCCTATGGGACTCTATGGGGTCCAATTGAGGCTTATGGGGTCTCTATGGGGTTTAAATGGGGTCTCTATGGGGTCCTATGTGGTTTAAATGGGGTACCTATAGGGTCCTATGGGGTCCTATTGGGTCTCTATGGGGTCCCATTGAAGCCTATGGGGTCTCTATGGGGTCTCTATGGGCTCTATGGGGTCCTATGGGGCTCTATGGGGTCCTATGGGGCTCTCTGGGGTCTCTATGGGCTCTATGGGGTCCTATGGGGCTCTATGGGGTCCTATGGGGCTCTCTGGGGTCTCTATGGGGTCTCTATGGGGTCCTATGGGGTCTCTATGGGGCCTATGGGGCTCTATGGGGTCCCTATGGGGGGCTATGGGGTCCCTATGGGGTCCTATGGGGTCTTATAGGGTCTCTATGGGTCTCTATGGGGTCTTATAGGGTCTCTATGAGGCTCTATGGGGTTTAAATGAGTCCCTATGGGGTCCTATGGGTCCTATGGGGTCCCTATGGGGTCCTATGGGGCTCTATGGGGTCTATATGGGGGGCTATGGGGTCCCTATGGGGACCTATGGGGTCTCTATGGGGTCTTATAGGGTCTCTATGGGGCTCTATGGGGCTCTATGGGGTCCTATGGGGTCCTATGGGGTCTCTATGAGGCTCTATGGGGTCCCTATGGGTCCCTATGGGGTCCTATGGGGTCTCTATGGGGTCCTATGGGGCTCTATGGGTCTCTATGGGGGGCTATGGGGTCCCTATGGGGACCTATGGGGTCTCTATGGGGGGCTATGGGGTCCTATGGGGTCTCTATGGGGTCTTATAGGGTCTAATGGGCTCTATGGGGTCCTATAGGGTCTCTATGGGGTCTCTATGGGGTCTCTATGGGGTCCTATGGGGTCCTATGGGGTCTCTATGGGGGGCTATGTGGTCTCTATGGGGTCCTATGGGGCTCTATGGGGTCTTATAGGGTCTAATGGGGCTCTATGGGGTCCTATGGGGTCTCTATGGGGTCTCTATGGGGTCCTATGGGGCTCTATGGGGTCTCTATGGGGTCCCTATGGGGTCCTATGGGGCTCTATGGGGTCCTATGGGGTCTCTATGGGGTCTTATAGGGTCTCTATGGGGTCTTATGGGGACTCTATGGAAACCTATGGGGTCTTATGGGGTCCTATGGGGTCTTATAGGGTCTCTATGGGGCTCTATGGGGTCCTATGGGGTCCTATGGGGTCTCTATGAGGCTCTATGGGGTCCCTATGGGGTCCCTATGGGGTCCTATGA